>NC_073692.1:373841924-374113743 GCF_029784155.1 Uranotaenia lowii | reverse complement strand
AACATATTTTCTACATAGACCCCAACGTTTTTCTTTTTTGATTTTTTTACTTTGGGGAGGTTTTAGAGGTGAAAAATGGCGGATTTTTAAGTGATCGTAGTTTTTACTTCAAACAGCCACCAAAATTTCAAAAAAATATATATAAGTTAAATAAAAACGTTGGGGTCCAGAAAAACATCTATTAAAAATATTTTGCTCTGATTTTTTTATTTCAGATGATTCTGTGCTGAGATACAGTGTCCACCGCAAATCCTGTTTTCTAAAAGGCATCCTCGAAAGTGCTCCGTCACCGGCTCATTTTTCAATATTTTTCTACGAAAAAATTACTAAATGTTCTTTTAACAATGCTTTGTATAATGCATAAAATTTGAATACATTTGTTTGAACGATAGTTCTAGAAAAAAAATCGTGAAAATGGTGTTTTTTTATACCCGTTAGACCCTACCCCCCCCCCTTAATAAAAAAGAGAGTTGTTTATGGTAGAATTATTTCAAAAATCTGGTTCGCAAACGTTTTGGCCAAATTCTCTCAATAGGATTTATTTTCGTCTCTGTAGAATTCAGCAAAAATGAGATAATATTTTTCATTGCCCTCCATGACCTTAAAAAACTTTACAGATAAGGACAAATATTTTTAAATTCTGATTGTGTATAAAACACCAAAATATAAGTGGCCCAAGATACCCCACATTATGTAGCCCATGATTCCCCACAAGTTAAAATTTGCAAATTGGTTGCGTTTGAGTGACTTTCTGATTTTTCATAAGAAATTCGTTTTCCATGTGAAAGAGCACGACAAAACTAAGATCATCGGCATATTGATATATTTTTGTTGTTGAGGGATGAAATTATTAGAGTCAATTCTGTAATAATTCCGAAACCCTGTATGAAGTTCAAGTAGGTCTTATCTACAATATCGCTGAGGAAACCAAAACAAAATAGCGTAGTTTTTCATAAAACTAGAAGGCAAAATAATATTTTAAGAAATGTAATGGATAAAAACATGACATAAAATTTCAATCGACCGTAGCTTTGTTTCTGGTTTGAAAGTCTGCTTATGTCTGCTTCATGATTTTGAACAAAAAAATAATACTACTTCTTAGTTTTAACATTGTCTTAACATTCAAGCTAAAGATCATCTGAACCAAAAAAGATGAAAATTCTTTTTAAAAAAAACTTTGGATGAGCCCTTTTTAATAATCCATTTACTCCATGTCCATTAGATTTCAGAGTTCATAGATATGAATTAGGAATAATAAAAACTGGTAATTTTACAGTCCAAATAACGTTTTTATTTTTTGCATGAAAGTAGAAATTTGGACATTTCTAAATCGTAACAAATTATGAAAATCTGTTCAGTAGTTTGTATTCAAAAAACTATTTCTGAGAACTGAGACAATGTTGTAAAAAAAATATCGAAAATTGTCATTCGAACATCGGATTCCCTCAATAGTTTATGGTAACAATCCCAAACATGTTTAAATTTTGTGTTATTTTCCTAGACCATGTTTTTCGGGGTTTTTTTTCCTTAGGCTCTGAGCAAATCAGGAACCACAAAACGAATACCATTTGTGCTATATTTCGTTCATATTGATAAAATTCTCAAAATTAAATATTTGCTAAATTCGAGAAAAATTAGGGTAATAAAGCAGTTTTAGTGTCTTGTCAATCAATAAACAAAAAACAGGTAATATCCATCAACTACAAGAATCACAATAAATTAAACTTGTTATAACTGGCATCCCAAATTTTAGCAAGTTCAACACACTCGCACGCCACCCACTGAGCATTGCTCGTACAAGTATGATCAGCAGCAGTTATGTTTTCCATGCTCTTTCATCCCCCCATTCTCTGAGCGTATCGCTCATATGCTCTCCCCACTAGGCTCTCTCAAGAAGCACACTCACTCAACACAATCTCGAGAAAACTCTCGGCTCATTAATTTACCACCCCAAACGCCGACCTCCCGGCACCCGCTCGAAGGCACTCATAACCAGTCGCTCACAACCGCCTCCTTTCGTCGTCGTCGTCGTTCAGACATCCGTTTTATTTTTCCTTTTTACCCAAAGCCAACCCAATGATGTTGAACTTTTATGAATGTGTAATGTGTGTGAATGCTCTACTACAATACTTTGCCAGAAGTTTTTGCTGAGTGTCAGGAGGGATCTTCTGGGCAGCGAGAAAAAAAACCTTTTTTCTTCCACAAAATTTCATAACTTTTACAGGATTTCTAGTTCACCTACCAGACTCCGGTCCGACGCACTCCACTATTTCCAGTTGATCCGGAACGCATCCGGGCTAGGTAGCGTAATCCGAGGGCATATGCCACCAATCACTACTGGGGGGTAGACTCGAATTACTGGCTGTCTTCGCTTTCGTGGGCAGCCGACGTCGATTTGCTGAAAACGCGAAAAAGCGTCCCCCGAGGACAAAAATTACAACTCGGTCAGAGTCACAGTGGCAATTGGGCTGGCAACGCTAGACCGACCGAACTGAAACTTTTTTTTCGGCTGATTCTTTCCGGTTTGCACCGAAATATCCAAGAATCAAGCGAAAATTCCTAAGCAGAACCAAAGCCTAGACTTTTTTCTTTTCACACAAAAAAATCCACACCAGCACCGCCAAACAGCTTGTTCAACCTTCTTCCGAACTTGACACCGACGGCAACGAGAGTGAGCAGCAATTTTTGTCCATAAAACTCAGCAGGCCAACCTTACGAACGATGGACCAAACCAGAGCCAGTCAGCGGCAGCAAGCAAGCAGGTTCAGTGGGCAAGGGAATTCGAGAACTCACCGAGACAACGAACCCATCTAGTACACATATGTTACCCAAACTGTGTCTGTCGGGCGAGATGCTTCAAAATAACGCATACCACACTGGATCACAACAGCTCCCCGAAAGAAAAGATACAACGTTGGCACACTGACTGACTGACTAGTGAAGTGACTGGTGGTGAGCGTAAAGGTGGGTTGGAAAATGTGAAAACTCAAATGCACACATTGAACATGATGTGAGTGACCCGCGGAGAGCTTCGTGAGAGCGTTATGTATCTTTTGCAACGGGGGGAGGTTGCAAACAACAGCTGTCAAAAAAACTACACAGACGCGCAGCATAAAACCCAGGGGTGGTATGCTCTAACATAAAAATTTTGAATGTACAGTTGTATAACGCTCGACATAAAACTTCATCTGTGATAAAACATTTACATCTATAGGTATTTGGAATACTGCTTCATGCTTATGACATGGGAATGAAGAATCATTTGAGCTCATCTAAGAAACTTTAAAAACTTTAAATATTCGTACGTAGGTAAGGAGTGTATTCGAAAAAAATGCAACACTTTGTTTAGTGAATAACTTTTGAATGCATGGATGTAAATTAACGAAATTTTCAGCGAAGTTACCAGGTAATTTAATGTTTACCAATGCAAATTTTTGTGATATTGTGAAGAATGAATTTGGGTTCTTAACGGAAAAACAGGGGATGATATTTATCATCGGTTAATCTGTGGTTTCCGATGCTGGATTTCGTGATAATTGCGATATTTTAAATATTGGTGAAAAAAGCACTGCTGAAGAAAAACGATTTGAACTAAGAAGGGATGGAGGGGTAGTGTCCTCCGTTTTTCGAATGGGATGTATAAGTTCAAATATAGAAGAAGGATGTGAGTACAACGTTTTACTTAAATTATCACTTGAATCAAACTACAATGGTGAAAGACTTGGAACGAGTTGTTTCTTTTTTTCTGCACCGGTACCAAAAACGTCGTCTTTGTCACGGCTTACTTTGACCTGGAAGATTACTAAAGATGCTGAGCAAAGATAAGTATCCTTGATATCTAATTTCCGTTGATGGTATTATAAATTCTATAAAATGTCAATGATTATATTATTAAATGTATAGTAGCTTAACTCTATTACTGGGGATAAGTGGGGGGTAAGACAGGACATCAAACGATCGGAAAACTGATATACGATGGATTTTGTTCAAGCCAGTCGGAGTATCTCGGCAAATTTGGAATGATGAGTAGGTCACGTAGGTACCTTTTCAAGAATCTTAATTTGTTTCAAACAGTTGGAAGGGAGTAAGATGAGTCAAACCTGTCCCAAACCAGTGGTAACGGACCCCTTGGTAGTGTTGCAATTATTGTTGATGAGTTAAGCATGAACAATATTTGAATGTGCGATCGAGACTTCCCGTACCGACTTGGGTCGAAAGACCTATCAGGTACTGGTGGATTTTCATACATACATACATATTACATTCAATCAAAGATCTCCAAGTATCAAGATAGTCGGGCTGTTGTTTTCTCGAACAAATCGTTGGCGTCACCTAAACAATGTTTATGGTGCTGGCGCCCGCGAGATGCGATCCAAGTGTAGGGATGAGATGAAGAATATACAGAAAATAAATCAAATTTAATTAGGAATAAAATAAAATAATAGTTGTATTCGGCAACACTGTAGATGAATAAAATAAAATAAATTTCTATGACAACATTTGCTATTTTGGCAGCACTTGACAAACAAACAAAACAAGGTCAGTCATTGATCTATTCTTGCGAGCGACAGACGTGTTTAAGTGAATCTCTGAATTGAGATTCGTAAAGTCACGACACCAAGCTTTGCAGCTTTCTACACAAGCATTGAAGCTTTGCATTCAAGCTTTGGGTGGAAGCACATCATCACACTAATACTTAGAAAATCAAGCGTAACTTCACTCACACAATGTTTATGTTTATATTGTTTACAACAATACAATTTGCGCTGGTGCATGTGTGTGCGTGAAAAAAGTTCAAACTCGAGCTTGGATCTCAACCCGTCAACCCTCATTTGGCGCTAGTGTTTTATCGCCAGAATTTCGTGGAAGCCGATAGCGTCTGATACAATGCATATTTGTGTGATATTCCGTCAAGTGGTTTCTGAGATAGCATCTAACGAAGACATTTTTAGACTTTAAATTTTGGGCAACACGTGCGTCATCTATAATTCATACTATGAATAATTTTCTTTTTCAAATCAAGGCTATTTTTAATTACGAAGCTTGTCCTTCAAAATAACTCAAAATATTGAATTTGGTCGAAGTCTTCTTTGTATTTTTAGGCATTCATCGTATCAATCGTTATAAAAGACTGAATAATTTGTAGTTTCCACAGATCGTTAGCCCCCTCAAGTACTCATTAAATTTTTCAATTTTTTCTCCGGGAAATACAGGCGAGACTTGTCAACGAATAGTTCCTGATTGTAAACCTGCCAGATGACCGCTTAAGAGTTCGTTTTGCTGTACATAACGAAATCTTTCAAAATATCTCCCCAGTAGCATTTCAAATATTTTGCGCACGGTTTGACCACCGTGTTTTGTTTATTTTACAGGTGGACAGCTTTTCTACTATGAAGAAATGAAGTCAGGCCAATTTATAAGTCTAGAAAAGTTTAACTTTTTAATCTCTTTCTCTATTCATATTTTCAGATTGAGCTTGAAAAAACATCTCTATTTCTCTTACTTCATGGAATTAATAATCTTCACTTCCATTCAAATTTTAGTTCATTATTGGGCCCTATAGGGCTTTTTCAACGATTTACTATATGAACTTTTGTCGAATAGTTGATTTTCAGCTGTTTTTGGGTCTCCCACTGAGACGTTTCCGAATTTTTTTCGATCCTGCTCAAAAAATTATGTCAATAAACTTTAATATTGTACGCTATCTCAAAAACCACTTGACATATTGTCACAAAATTTTGCTCAGTTACACATTACATAACTAGGTAGCTTCACTGAAAATTTCATCAATTTCTATCTATGCATTCAAAAGTTATTCACGAACAAGTGTTGCATTTTTTTCGATTACACTCTTTATTTTATACACAGCAAAACATTTCTTAGGCTGATGTCATGCTGAAGCAACTAGCAACGCAACGCAACGTTGCAACGCATTGGTATGTCATGCTGGCGCGACCTGTGACTTTGAAATTCCCTACAAATCATCACTTCTCTACATCTGATAATGCTTTGAATCGTCTCCTTTCTTTCGGGAGCCATCAAAAACTCATCAAATCACGACCCGGATTGCAAGAATGCCAAAATTTGAACAGACAAATTTCCTTGTTTTTTTTGCCGGAACTAAGAATTCATGAAAATTTTCTCGCCGATTAAGATATTTTTTAGTTTATTATCACAAGTTCGGACAGATCTTCGTACTATTGTGCTTAAAACCCGGAATCACTGCTTCAAATCGAGAAAAAACAATATTCCTATTGGATTTCCTACTAGTCGCGCTACAAAACACATTAGCATCAGATTGGTCGCGCTATACAAAGCGACCGGTATGACAGGTCTGCGCGATTTCCATGGAGATCAAATGAGAGCTGGTTAGTCGTGTGAACGTTGCGTTGTAGGTCGCGTTGCTAGTTGCTTCAGCATGACATCAGCCTTAAAGTATACGGAATCTAAAACACGGTTGATCTATTTTTTCACAAGTGTTAATAAAATAAGGCGTAGTTTTCAACTCCTTTTGATGTAATTTTAATCTTTTTTTTAAAGCGAATAGAAATAAATTTACATTCCATGATGTTAAAATCAAACGTTCAATGAAATTTATATCTCAAACAGTGTAAAATTATATCTGTTGGGTTTAAAACTGAATGATATTGTTTGTCTATGCCATTTGCCAGTCGAGTCGATTTCCGAATGGAACCGAGTATCTTCATTTCAAGACCCAGCTCCAACATCTCTATAATTTTCTGAAAGTGGTAGGTTTCTAAAGAGAATAAAAAAACGAATGATGTTATTAAAATTAATCAGTACTTGCTCGATTTTAGGCACGGCAGATCTGGTAGTGGCCAGGGTCCGGAATATGATTGCCTGAAGTGGAATTTGCCTGGACAATCCGAGGCATTTATAAGAAAAACACAGTGACATTTACGTGTGAATCCGGACAATGGCTGTCCGGAACGGAATTCTCTTTGTGGTCCCCAAGTGACGCTGACCGGTTAAGATAACAATAAATAAATAAATAATAATATCAGGGTGTACACTTTTTCCTTATTGTTTTTTTTTAATTAATTTTTTTTATTATTTCTGGTTCTCCTAAGATGGCTAAGACCAGAAAGGTTCAACTTGCCTAAATAAATATTTCATAACTGAAAACAATGTATTTTTCTTTTGATAACACTCATAACTTAATATTTCATGAAAACTGCAAATATCCTGAATAAAAATCTAAAATTTTACATCGCTTTGTATTTTTACACGACAATAAGCTGTTCCCTCTTCGTGCATCGTTTTTTATCTAAATTTACACGTCTCAATGTAACGATGATGTAATTTTAGACAAAAAACGATGTTCCGTTTTCGTTCATCGTTTCCAATCTTAAATTACACAAATTTTTCTTGCTGTGTATCACAAATTGGAGCAGCAATTATAGAGAATTCTAAAATATTCAAAAATTTAAAATTTATGAAAAAAAATTTGGGCAATCAGTTTGCTAAAAACTGCTTTTGAAATAAAGACATAAACAGGGGATTTTCATCTTTAATTATTGATTAGGGAAACTATGACCTTGTATAACAAAAAAAAAAATTATCGTGGCAAGACCAGTGGAACTTTCTGTCATTTTTGTCATTTTTGTCAATTTTGTCATTTTTGTCATTTATGTCATTTTTGTCATTTTTGTCACTTTCGTCGTTTTTGTCATTTCTGCCATTTTTGTCTTTTTTGTCATTTTTGTCAGTTTTTTATCTTTTTTGTCATTTTTGTCATTTATGTCATTTTTGTCATTTTCGTCATTTTCGTCATTTCTGCCATTTTTGTCATTTTTGTCATTTTTGTCATTTTTGTCATTTTTATCATTTTTGTCATTTTTGTCATTTTTGTCATTTTTGTCATTTTTGTCATTTTTGTCATTTTTGTCATTTTTGTCATTTTTGTCATTTTTGTCATTTTTGTCATTTTTGTCATTTTTGTCATTTTTGTCATTTTTGTCATTTTTGTCATTTTTGTCATTTTTGTCATTTTTGTCATTTTTGTCATTTTTGTCATTTTTGTCATTTTTGTCATTTTTGTCATTTTTGTCATTTTTGTCATTTTTGTCATTTTTGTCATTTTTGTCATTTTTGTCATTTTTGTCATTTTTGTCATTATTGTCATTATTGTCATTTTTGTCGTTTTTGTCATTTTTGTCATTTTTGTCATTTTTGTCATTTTTGTCATTTTTGTCATTTTTGTCATTTTTGTCATTTTTGTCATTTTTGTCATTTTTGTCATTTTTGTCATTTTTGTCATTTTTGTCATTTTTGTCATTTTTGTCATTTTTGTCATTTTTGTCATTTTTGTCATTTTTGTCATTTTTGTCATTTTTGTCATTTTTGTCATTTTTGTCATTTTTGTCATTTTTGTCATTTTTGTCATTTTTGTCATTTTTGTCATTTTTGTCATTTTTGTCATTTTTGTCATTTTTGTCATTTTTGTCATTTTTGTCATTTTTGTCATTTTTGTCATTTTTGTCATTTTTGTCATTTTTGTCATTTTTGTCATTTTTGTCATTTTTGTCATTTTTGTCATTTTTGTCATTTTTGTCATTTTTGTCATTTTTGTCATTTTTGTCATTTTTGTCATTTTTGTCATTTTTGTCATTTTTGTCATTTTTGTCATTTTTGTCAAAAACGATGTGTGTGTATATTGTATTGTATATTTTTCATGGCCTTGTCGGCGAATGTTAGGTTATTTTGTGAACATTTTAGGATCATAGGCGAAAAGAATGTGAAATGGAATGGAAAGTTGTTAAAAAGAAGCTAAAAATTTGTCAACGAACATTTTTATAACACGTCATAGTTTATGTTCAAACTCAAATGACTTTTCATTTTGTATTAATTACGTATTTATCAGAACAACGAGACGAACATCTGGCTGCCACCCATTTTTTTTTCTCTGGTACTGATAAGTCATCATCATCGATTATGCGTACTAAGCCGAGACGCCGACGACGACGACGAGTCCGTGAAAGAAGGTCATTGACCCCTCGTCATCATCATGACGACGACGTCTTAGTGCCATCATACAGTAGGAGTTACTACAGGTATTTTACTGTTGCTGCTTTTACATATTTTAATCCTGACCCACTCCTTAAGTATGTTTGTATTATGTTATCTAGAGTGTGGGAAGCATATGGACTTATCATTGATGAGATACGAATGTGAGTTCTTAGTTACATATGTAGATCCAACTAATTCAACTAAGTATTCGTTACTGAATTCGAATACCTACTACAATTGATGATTATTCAACGTCTCCATAATTAAGATTAGTACCTATCTGCCGTTTTTGCTTACATTCCGATGGGGTGGAATCGGGTAGGGGTTGGCGGTATCTCACGCACCATCCTTCACCACGTGAGTGCAAGAGCGAACTGGAAAAACTCTCCGAAACCACTCGCACATAAACATTGTCTGTGAAAAGTGCGTTTTGTGTTGCCAAGCTACTCATGGAACTCAATCACCCAGCCACTCAAACATAAAAACATACAAAACAAAGAAAATTGTGTGGAGAATGACTGGTAAATTTCGATGCTCAACACACAGGAGCGAAACGTAACGCCTTAAGTACCTACCTACTGGTTTTTTTATTCCGTGGTCAAGGTTGCGTTATTTGGTGGAAAATTCGTTGAAATCCGAATTTAAAATCTGAATGATGTTTTCAGCTAGTAGTTAATGATAAGTGATTACGGAATTCTGTGTTTAAACCTAATTCATAAATCTTTTCCTGATTTTGAGTTTCGATTGTTAAAATCGAATTTCACTATTGATTGGACATTTCACAAATGATACAAGATTTGTAGGTCAATCTGGCAATGAATTGTGTTGAAAACTAAGTTCATAAAGGTTAAACAATCATAAATAAAAAGTCATCCATGACCAAAAATTTAAAACTTCAACCGAGATTAAGTTAAATATTTTATTCACACTACAGCAATAATGTTATCCTGTTACTGTTTTTTCAAGTCTTTTTCCTGCAGTTACTTTCTGTAAAAACTTTCAAACCTCAAACTCAGTATATTTATATAGAATAAAACGATGAGCGCGAACTCTTCTAATCACATCAATCGTGCTTTTAGCTGGCTTTGTGATTTTCCTGTTCAAGAATGGACGATAACCCTTCATGTATCTTATAAATAAAACAGTCGGCATAATCTTCACGCACTCGCTTTTTTCCATTCGGATATTTTATGTTTTAGTTAGTTATTTGGGATCGACTCATCCATCCCTGAGTTTCTCAAGGAGTTTCAAAGTTATTTTTTACATCACATCATTTACCCTGACGTTCATACGAATGAAACATTCATCTTGTTCAGTATTTGTTGATTCCGAACAGCCGCACCCCATGGAATTGCGGGAGTTTCGGAATAAGAACCACCAGTAGTGAGATGAAATTTGCAATAAAGTGATCAACGTCATTCCTGGTGTACATACAGGTGAGCAAAAATCTAGAACGTTTGTTATAGAAATAGTACTGCGCCGAACAAATTTTCTGGGTGTATAAATTAACACGAATATTAAAAAAATAGTAGGTACTTACAAAATGGTCGGTGCAGCTGTTAGAAATTTCCTGGTCGCGGTAAACTGTTCCCCGTAATTGATCTGTTCCCAGTGGGTGAACTTCCTTGCATCTCCAGTGTCGGTGCTCATCCAAGGAGTGCCCTTGATGGAATGGAGGAAATACAGGTGTGCCTAAAAGATTTCGAATGATTGAAATTTTCAAAAAAAAAAAATAATTTGCACACTCACCAAATTGTGCGTTATATTGGTGATGGTCCACGCGTAAGGGATATCGATGAACGGGACCGCCAGCAGTACAATGTGGTAGATGATGATTCCGAGCACGTAGGCTAGCCAAAGGCCGCGCGAATCCATCCAGGAGCTGTTCGGATTGGGATCACCATGACCACCGGCAATCATTTTCGGTTTCTACCGGTTGAATTCTTTCCTCACGGGTTGACAAAAGCAGGATTCTATGCGCAAATTGCGAAATCGAATTTTATCACAAAAATTCGCACCAAAACAAATGCAGCTGCTTGTTTACAAAACACCACGAATGACGTTTATGCTCGTGTTATGCTCCAACATAAAGACTCATTTTTCGTCGGGGATTAAGTTAACATATCGAAAAAATCATTTTTTTTTTAATTATGTGAGTTATAAGCTAAAAATGGCTTTATTTCTATACTAGCGATAAAACATTATTAATATAATTCCCATTCATGATCCTCTTAGCAAAAAAAAAATCAACAACACATGAACTTATTTTGAACTGATGACTTTTTGAAACCGTACACGATAAGAGAATTTTGCTCTCGCTGTTTTCTTAGAGGGAACAGAGTGGGTTCAATTGTGTCGTATCCGAAATAAAAACAAATTTATTAAATAAATTAAAAAAAAGGTTGAGTTGAGTAAATTTCATATTTCTTCATTTAAGCACTGTTTGAATTGAAAAAAATATTTACAAATTTCAAAACGAAACAAAGTCCTTTTCCTGTTTTATTTTGTATGGATCAAAAATGAAATTGTGAATAAAAATGTTTAACTCTCAGTTGAAGGTCACTAAAACGAATTCCATAATCAGACCTGTAAAGGGAACTCAGTGAAAGTAAAGATGAAGGCATTGAGACTCTAAAGATTTAAAGCCGTAGATTGTGAGGTCAGAGTTTGTCAAAACATAGGTCGTACGACCATAGATCGTCAGGCCGTACATCGTCATGCTGTAGATCGTCTAGTTATAGACTTTTAGATCTTATATCATCAGACCGTAGGTCGTCAGGCCGTAGGTCGTCAGGCCGTAGGTCGTCAGGCCGTAGGCAGGGGTGTTATACTCCTCAAAACAGCGCAATGTGCTCTAAAAGCACATTGTGAGCTCAAGCTTTCTAGAACTGCGCGCACGGCGATAGAATATCTACACTCAGAAAAATACTATTATGTATGCCATAAGATTCTCTTATGAAGTGGCGCCATAAGAAAAATTAATGAAATTCATAAGATTGTCTTATGACGCGAATGAATTCTGAAGATGAACGCCTACTTCAATGAGAGGTTGTTGCTTTGCATAAGAGATTCTTATGGAAACAGTAAATCACTTTCTAATAAGAAAAATTCTAGATATTTCATGCTGAAAACATTCACTTTATTGTTTGCCAAATTTGTTTAAAATTCAATCATTTATGGTCATCATCAGCAACGCATCAGCAGACGGCTCCATCAAAGTTTTTTTTTTAGCCGCATCTTTATCTTCGACCTTTCGTTTTTTGCCGATCAGCTTGCTGAAAAGTAAACAAATAATGTATTTTAGTAAACGTTCACTCCAAAAACATCAAATCGAACTTACCATTCCGGAGATAACAATAAAATTTAACATTGAAGGAAAACTATAATTAATAACTATGAACTGGCGATTGCTTCATACTGTTAGATGATGAAAAAAAAACTGAGGCTATGAATGAATGTGTTCATTATTTTTTCACAATGCCGTTTCTTCAATTTTTCATAAGAACATCGTATGAAAATTTTAAGAATTTCATAAGACTCTTATGAAACATTATTTTACACTCTAAAAAGCGGTTCATAAGATGCATCTTATGAGAATTATAATAAAAATTTGCCTGAGTGTACTGCTCGCTCTCTTACTGCGCGCCGATAGTCGAATTTTCTGAGAGGTTCCTTACAATGATGAAAAACACAATGAGCTGATCCACTCTGCTCAATGTGCTGCTCAATGTGAACTCTGGCTTTAGAAATTCGCCAAGCAATCTTCTTCGTTTTATTTTCCTTCTCATCAAAAGAAAATAAAAACGATCATCGTTCATCCAGTCCGGCACGAAGGCACACCGGCTGCTAGCAAGGAAGAAAACAACTCATAAACAAGCAACATCAACAACACAAACGAAATTCGGTCGGGCTCGGCCTATCGGCTGCCAAGCAGCGATGCCACGGAAATCTGTACCATCAGTGTATTTAATTCTGGGACACGTATGGACGAAGATCAGACTCATTTATGATACAGATTTTTTTTGTGGCAACGGTGTTCGGCAGCCGGTAGGCCGAGCCCGCCCAAATTTCAGCTGTGTTGTTGCTGTTGCTTGTTTATTTTGGAATATGGAGAGCCGTAAAAAACGAACTAGCTTCGTTAACAGTTGGAACAAGAGAGAGATTTTATTCAAAAATTTAAACATGTGTTACTATGATTATTTGCTACTTCTAAACGCTTGCTGTGATCAACACTCCTCCTCAAATTATCCAGTAAGTACACCCATCTTAGCACGTAACTTCTCAAGGCGTACTCGCTGAAGCGGCTTCGTTAGTACATCTGCAACCATATCCTCCGTCGGGCAATATTGAAGTTGAATAACACCCTTCTGCTTCAAGTCGCGAACGAAGAAGTACCGTGTGTCAATATGCTTACTTCGTCGCTCGATCCGGTCACTGTCAACCATCTTGATGCAGCTCTGGTTATCCTCAAACACCTTGGCGGGAATGGACTCGTCTCCACTGATTTCGCTAATCAGCCGGCGCACCCAAAGCAATTCTTGGCACCCTTCAGCGAGTGCAACGAATTCGGCTTCAGTTGAGCTGAGGGACACACACGCTTGCTTTCTGGATCCCCAGGATATGATGCCTCCTCCGAAAAATACTGCATGGCCAGAGTTAGATTTTCGGTCCCGAGCATCACCGGCCCAGTCCGCATCTACGTACATCGCCAACTCGCCTTCTGTGGAACCCAGTTTCAGCTTGAAGTCGGATGTTGCATTCAGGTATCGCAGCACACGCTTTGCCTCATTCCAATCCAGTTGGGTTGGGCAGCTGGATTTTTGAGCTAGGATGGATGTGCTGACAGCCACGTCCGGCCTGGTATGAACAGCTACGTAAAGCAGACCTCCGATAAGGCTGAGATACTGCTGGTTGTTTGGCAGCCGTTCCTTCTCCTCCTTCTGCTGTAGGTAGCCCGGATCAAGAGGAATCTTGCTGGGTTTGGCCTCCCCGAGACCAAATTGTTGGGTTAACTTCCGGATGTACTGCTGTTGGCTAAGCTTGAATCCATCCGGACCACGAACAATTTCCATGCCAAGGAAATGTTTGATGTCTCCAAGGTTGTTAATCCTGAAGTTCGTCTGAAGACCTTGAAATATTTCTTGGAACTCCTCCTCAGTCTCGGTTATCACCACCATATCGTCCACGTAAACCAACAGATAGGCGATGACAGTTCCCGTTCGACGAATATAGAGGCACGGGTCTGCTTTGGAAATGCTGAACGACATTTTTCGCAGGAACGAATCGAGGGTATGGTTCCACACTCGAGCGGACTGCTTGAGGCCGTACAGGCTTTTGTTGAGACGACATACACTATTTCCAACAGCATACCCTTCCGGTTGTTTCATATAGACAATCTCGTCCAGTTGTCCATGAAGATACGCAGTCTTGACGTCAACGTGTTTGACGACCATGCTACGACTGCTTGCCACCACCAACAAGGCACGGAACGTTACCTGTTTGGCGACAGGTGCGAAGACTTCGTCGAAATCCACGCCAAACTTTTGGGAGAATCCTTGTGCCACCAACCTGGCTTTGTGGCGCACGACCTCACCATTTCCATCGAGCTTCTTCTTGAAAAGCCATTTACATCCAACAGCTTTACGGTTCGCAGGAAGTTCGACCAAATCCCACGTGCCGTTCTCGATGAGCGATCGATACTCTTCATCCATTGCTTCCTGCCAATGCCTAGCGTCGGGTGATTTCAGGGCTTCGGAACGAGTGCGAGGATCACCACCTTGGATGCTTTTTGCGGCCAGTCCCTGGTGAGGATTCTCATTTCCTGGTTCAGGACCTCGATTGGAGTTGGATGGAGGGGGGTCATCTGAAAAACGGTTGGAAGGCAAACCAGTGCTTGGAAAAAGAAAATTTTTCAACTTGCCTGTGAGATAGCGCTCCCGTCCGCTGCGCCTCAACGCCTGTGACACGGGCGGATTTGAAGATAGTTGCGGGGGGAGCGCGTTAGTTGTCACGTCACGTGCTGCATCGTTACTATTGTCGCTTGATTCGTCTGCGCTGTCATAGTTTGAAGAACCTTCATCAGCACTAACGTCCACCACGCATTCACCTTCAGGAACCGGCACCACTTTGTCAGACCCAGATTGTTCGACCACCGCTGGAAACTGCAGCTGATCATCCTGAACTGTTTGCTCGAAGTCCAGAGGGACTACTTTTCGCACAGGTACGGACACCACGCTGCTACGCTTCGGATTTTCACTCACAAATACGACGTCTCGAGATGTTACCAAGGTTTTCTTCCTCGGATCCCACAGTTGATACGCCTTCGTTTCGGATTCGTAACCAGTAAAGATGCACTCATGGGACTTTGCATCCCACTTCCTCCTTTTCTGCTTCGGGATATGGACCATAGCTGGGGAACCAAACACTCGGATGTGAGCTAAGTTCGGCTTCTTTCCGCTCCACATTTCCTCAGGTGTCACCTCGTGTCCTTTGGTAGGCGATCGATTTACCAGGTAGACCGCTGTTGCTGTTGCTTCTGCCCAGAATGACTTAGGCAGATCCGCTTCAAATAACATGCATTTGGCCCGTTCTACCACAGTACGATTCACACGTTCGGCTAAACCGTTTTGTTCGGGAGTGTAATCCGCCGTTGTTTGATGGCGAACCCCCAGGCTGTTCAGATGGTCTTCCAGCTTCTTGTTGCGAAACTCCTTCCCGTTGTCGGTTCGCAGAATTTTTAACTTTCGGCCAGTCTGCCGCTCTGATGAACATCGGTAATTTTCAAAAGCTTCAAAAATTTCATTCGCTGATTTTTCTTTCAGGAAATACACTGCGATGCGACGAGACTTATCATCCGTGAACGTAAGAAAATATCTTCTGCCGCCCAACGAATTAACTTCCATTGGTCCGCACACATCGGAATGGACCACTTCCAGGATTTCTTGCGCACGTGAACCTTGCTTGTTGAAAGGAAGACGAGTTTGCTTACCCATCGCACATGTTGAACACCGATCTTCAATTTCCGCTGGACCGTCGAATTGCACTCCGGAGACCATACACTCAGAAAAATACTATTATGTATGCCATAAGATTCTCTTATGAAGTGGCGCCATAAGAGAAATCATTGAAATTCATAAGATTCTCTTATGACGCGAATGAATTCTGAAGATGAACACCTAATCCAATGAGAGTTTGTAGCTTTTCATAAGAGGCTCTTATGGAAACAGAAAGTCAATTCTAATTAGAATAATTTACGATATTTGAAATTGAAAACCTTCACTTTATTGTTTTCTCAATTTCTTTTAATAAAATAATGAAGTAGTCATCAGCAGTGTAGAGAATAATATGAGTGGAAATAATCAAAATGAAATGAACAATGAAGCAAATTGAAAATATGAAAAATAGTAGGATTGTAAATATTTGAAAGGAAACATACTTTAAATGAATCTATAAAAATGGCAGCACTTATAGAATAATGTTTGAAAAAGCCCATGCAGCAAACCTGCAACTGACACAATGAATCGTTAAACGGGGAATAGAGAAGAAAAAGTCAGACATTAACGAAAAGGAGGAAAGCGATCAGTTTACAGACTAGTTTCTTGGAGGAAGGACGGAATTTTGAACGTAACGAAAAAATTGATTCCTGAAAGAAAGGACGCTGTCCTGAAGTGTAAAATAAAATGAAGAGAAAAAACGAGTGGATCGGAAAATAAATGGATCGGTCTCGACAATGGCGCAGTCGGTTCGACGAACCGGTGAGTAAAGATTTTTTTTTTGTGGACAGAGGATGGCTTGGTTAACTTTTTGGTAATTGTGTGATGAATTGTTTTTTCCCTCATTTGTGATTTTTTTTAATGTACTTCTTTTTTAAATAGTGGTGTATGATGGGTTGGAAGTAAAAAGGAAGCGGGATCTGGAAAAGTATTAATGTTTGAAGAACGAACTCCTGAACATGATATATACGTCGGTTGCTTGTGTTTGTGATCTAATTCTGTAGTCCAAGCTAAATTCTTGGTCTAAATTAAAAGTCTCATACTGGAAGTTAGTGGCATGGAGCTGGTAACAGTTCAAATTCAGTGTTGGATTGATGGATTTAAAAAAAAAAAGATTTCGTTCAAAGTTCAGTAAATCGATGAGCTGCTAAAAATATGAATTACGATAATAAAGAAGCTGGGTAATACGACGACGAATAGACAGAGTTTGTAAATGAAAAAATTTAAAGATATAAATTTTAAAATAAGAGGCAGGAGAGAAAAGATAAGAAGGCAGGAAGAGTGGAAGATGAGATATGAGATGAGAAAGATAAAACACTGAGAAAAGGAAATGCCTTTGAATGCCAGTACTTGAAGTAAAGTACAAACCCCTGAGAGGGGCAGTTTGTGAATGTTGGTACAGACCCCTGAGAGGGGCAGTACTTGTTTGTAAGTACAAACCCCTGAGAGGGGCAGTACTTGAATGGAGGTACAAACCCCTGAGAGGGGCAGTACTTGTTGGTAAGTACAAACCCCTGAGAGGGGCAGTACTTGAATGGAGGTACAGACCCCTGAGAGGGGCAGTACTTGTTTGTAAGTACAAACCCCTGAGAGGGGCAGTACTTGAATGGAGGTACAGACCCCTGAGAGGGGCAGTACTTGTTTGTAAGTACAAACCCCTGAGAGGGGCAGTACTTGAAGTAAAGTACAAACCCCTGAGAGGGGCAGTTTTTTTAATGTTGGTACAGACCCCTGAGAGAAGCAGTACTTGGATGGAGGTACGCACCCCTGAGAGGGGCGGTACTTGATGAGAAATACAAACCCCTGAGAGGGGCAGTTCTCGAATGGAGGTACAGACCCCTGAGAGGGGCAGTACTTGAAGAGAAGTACAAACCCCTGAGAGGGGCAGTTTTTGAATGTTGGTACAGACCCCTGAGAGGGGCAGTACTTGTTTGTAAATACAAACCCCTGAGAGGGGCAGTACTTGAAGTAAAGTACAAACCCCTGAAAGGGGCAGTACTTGATTGTAAGTACAAACCCCTGAGAGGGGCAGTACATGAAGTAAAGTACAAACCCCTGAGAGGGGCAGTTTTTGAATGTTGGTACAGTCCCCTGAGAGGGGCAGTACTTGGATGGAGGTACGCACCCCTGAGAGGGGCGGTACTTGATAAGAAAAACAAACCCCTAAGAGGGGCAGTTCTTGAATGGATGTACAGACCCCTGAGAGGGGCAGTACTTGAAGAGAAGTACAAACCCCTGAGAAGGGCAGTTTTTGTATGGAAGTACAGACCCCTGCGAGAGACAGTACTTGTTTGTAAGTACAAACCACTGAGGGCAGTACTTGGATGGAGGTACACACCCCTGAGAGGGGCAGAACTTGAAGAAAAGTAGAAACCTTTGAGAGTAGCAGTACTGAATGGAGGTACAAACCCCTGAGAGGGGCGGTACTTGATTGTAAGTACAAATCCCTGAGAGGGGCGAACGTGAAGGGAAGTACAGGGCCGTATTTTGAGTGGAAGTACAAACCCCCGAGTGGGGCAGTACCTTAAACGGAGGTACAGACATGACTTGGTATTTTTATCATATATGTGGAGAATAAAATTCTGTAAATGATTAGTCTAAATTGAAGAATTAACTGTATTTGAACGATTTTTGAGATAAACTGAAAAATTACGAAAATGCATATGGGACAGTCTTGCGAATAGCGGTAGCATACGTGTGAAGCACTTCGGCTGTGAGCCTGATGACGGTCTTTCAATCTTGGATACATAGATAGTGTGCAACTTTACACATGGTGCAAACCTGTCTTTAGCACAAAGCTTTGATAGAAGTCTGATGTTAGAGTTGTGGCATTATAACATAGGTCATTATAACAGAGGTCTCATTGGAAGATTTGAACCGGAATTATTATATGATATTGGTTTTTGATTTTGATGCTCAATTGGAGTCGAAATTCTGAAAGGCAGTTGAACTCCTATGATGTGAGCTTGAAGTCCGAATTTGATCAAGACATCTACGTTGGTTGTTTGTGTCTGGAATCTAATTCTAGAGTCAAAACTAAATTCTCGAACTAAGTTCCTAATTCAATACTGCGAGTTGAGTGGTTTGTAGCTGAAAACAGTTTAAATTTAGTGTTGACTTGATGCATTTGAAAAAAAAAGCATAAGTAAATAAACCAATGAGTTGCTTAAAAGATGAATTTTAGAACGTTTCGAGAATTATCAGTCAGCCACGATAATAAGGAGTTCGATGATGAAATAACAAACGGATGACAAGATTCAAAAATGGGAAAATGGAAAGATAAAAATGAGAGGCTGAAGAGTAAAATGGATGAAAAGATGATTGGATGAGAAAATAATAAGAGTTGAAAATGAGATCAGAAAGATGGAACTATGTGAAATTGAAATGACTTAAAAGGCATATAAGAATATAACAATATATACAGTCAATTAGAGAAAGAAAAATTTAGCAATTAGAAAATGAGAGGCTGGAGAGAAAAATGGAAGAAAAGATGATAAGATAAAATAAACAATGTGTTTCTTTCAACAAGTGAAAGAGTAGAAGATTAGAAATGTGATGGAAAAGATAATACGACGAGAAATTGAAACAATCCTAAAAAGAAAACAACGCAGCTAAGAAGCTAGAGAGATGACGAGAAAAGGATAATAAGATGAGAGGCTGGAGAGAGTAGTGGAAGAATAGAACATGAGAATTGTGATGGGAGGAATAAAACGATGAGAGGCTGAAACGACATAAAAAGGTAGTTGAGAGACGGGAGGGTTGAGACAAAAAGAAAATAATAAGAAGATAGATTGAGACAGTATAAATAGTGTAATTCATTCACTTTATTAAGGTCATGCAAATTTAAGCAAAAAAAAAAAAAAGAATGGATTGCAAAAGATAAAAAAAAAGATAATACCTAGTAAAAAAAAAAATTAATGAAAAGGCCACATCAATGAGAGAGAATCTGGCTATTGAAGCGACGAAAAATAACCGGATATCAAAATTTAAAAAAAGGAAGTGTTTAAAACAGACAATATGAGGACTAAAAATAAGTGAAAAAAAAATTGGTAACTGGAAAATGAGAGGCTGGGAAGAAAACTGGAAGAAAATTGATAAGATGAAAGGATGTGATTAAGACTGGAAAGACGAAATGATGAAGAAAAAAAATAATAATAATAAAAAAGGTTGAAGCAGAAGAAATAAGAGATAGAAAAAAAAAACATTGGCCAATAAAAATCAAAGCTGGGTATTGAGATGACGAAAAGATGCCAGGCTTTGTATGTCAGAACAAGAAATGATTAAAAATTATAAGATGAAAAGCTGGAGAGAAAAGTGGAAGAAAAGATGAGAAATCAGAAGTAGAGGATTAGAAATGTGATGGGAAAGATAAAACGACGAGAAGTTGAAACAATACAAAAAAAAAACTTTTCTAAAAAACTGGAGAGTAACGAAAAGGGGAAAAGATGAGATAATGTGACAGTATAAAAAGTACTATTCATTAACTTTGCCAGGTGCATGAGAAAATAAATTGATTAAGAAAAATAATATGATAGGAATAGCAATAATAAAAAAATAGACCACAACTGTAAGAAGCTGGATATTGAGACGACGAACAATAACAGGATTTCAAATGAATAAGAATCTGGGTGAAGAAACGACAAAAAAAAAACCGGATTAAAAAAATTAAAAATGGGAGGATTTAAAGAGGACAATACGAGAATTAAAAATAAGTGAAAGAAAAATTTTGTAACTGGAAAATGAGAGCCTGGAAAGAAAACTGGAAGAAAATTGATAAGATCAAAAGATGTGAATTGAGACTAGAACGACGAAACGATGAAAAAAAAATGAGAGGTTGGAACAGAAGAAATAAAAGTATATAAAAGCCAATAAAGATCGAAGGTGGCAACTGAGATAACGAAAAGATGACAGGATTTGAAAATCAGAACATGGAAAGATAAAAATTTTAAGATGAGATGCTGGAGAGAAAAGAGGAAGAAAAGATGATAGGAAGCCAAGAGGAATAGAAAATTAGAAATGTTAGGGGAAAGATAAAACGGCGAGAAATTGAAACAGTACGAAAAAAAAAAATAAACGTTTCTAAGAAGCTGGAGAGTAATGAAAAGAGGGTAGGATGCAAGATATTGAGACAGTATAAATAGTACTATTTATTAAGTTTGCCAAGCGCATGAGCAAATAAATTGATTTAAGAAAAAAATAACATGATAGGAATAAAAATAAAAAAAAAGACCACGACAGTAAGAAGCTGGGTATGGAAACGAAGAAAAAATAGGGGATATCAAAAGAACAAGAAACTGGGTATTGAAACGACGAAAAACCACCGGATTTCAAAGTAGAAAAAAAGGAAGGCTGGAAAGAAAATTGATAAGATGAAAGCATGTGAATTAAGACTGGAAAGACGAAATGATAAAAAAAAATAATGAAAAAAGAAAAGGTTTGAAGCAGAAGAAAAAGAAAAGAAAAATATTAGCCAATAAAAATCAAAGCTGGGTATTGAGAGGACGAAAAGATGCCAGGATTTGTAAGTCAGAACACGAAATGATTAAAAATTATAAGATGAGAAGCTGGAGAGAAAAGTGGAAGAATAAATGAAAAGATGAGATGTCAGGAATAGAGGATTAGAAATGGCTAAGATAAAACGACGAGAAGTTTGAAGTTTAAACAATACAAAAAAAAATGAGAGTAATGAAAAGGGGATAAGATGAGATATTGTGACTGTATAAAAAGTACTATTCATTAACTTTGCAAGGCGCATTAGCAAATAGATTGTTAAAAAAAAAAACATGATAGGAATAATAATAGTAAAAAAAAAAAAAACAGATCACAACTAAAAGACGCTGGATATTGAGACGACGAAAAATAACGGGATTTCAAATGAATATGAATCTGGGTGAAAAAACGACAAAAAAAAGGAAATTTCTATAGAATAAGAATCTGGGTATAAAACCACCGGATTTCGAAGTAAAAAAAAGGTAGAAAAAAGACAATATAAGAACTAAAAATAAGTGAAAGAAAAGTGGGTAACTGAAAAATAAGAGGCTGGAAAGAGAACTTGTAGGAATAAGATAAGATGACAAGATGATAATTGAGCCTGGAAAGACAAAATAATAAAAAAATAAAACGACGAGAAGTTGAAAAAAAAAGTTGCTATGAAGCTGGAGAGTATTAAAAAGAGGATAAGATGAGGTATTAAGACAGTATAAATAGTTTTATTCATTAACTTTGCCAAGCGTATGAACAAATAAATTGATTTAAAAAAATAACATGAGAGGAATAAATAAAAAAAAATTAAAAGACCATGACAAATAACGGTATCTCAAAAGGAGAAAATGAAAAAATTAAAAGAGGACCATAAGAACACAAAATTAGTGAAATTAGATTTTTTGATAATTAGAAGATGAGAGGCTGGAGAGAGAAAGATAAAAAAGATAATAAGGGGAAAAGATGTAAATTGAGTCGGGAAATATAGGGAACGATGAAAAATAGAGAATTAAAAAAAGAGGGAGAGCTGAGGCGACAAAGAGATACAAGACTCAAAAGTCAGAAAATTGAAGGTATGAGATCTAAAGATAGGTGGAAGAAAAGTTTGGTAGTTGAAGGATGAGAGGCTGGAAAGAGAACTGGAGGAAAAGATGAAGGGATGTGAATTGAGACGGGAAGGACGAGGCGATGAAAGGAATAAATGGGAGAGTTAGAAACAGAAGTTATTTACAAAAGAAGAGATTAGCTAATAAAGATCAAAGCTGGATACTGAGACGACGAGGGGATGACAGGATTGAGGAATCAGAGCATAGAAGGATAAAGATTGTAAGATGAGAAGCAGCAGATAAAAGTGGAAGGAAGGGTAAGAAGTCAAGAGGAAAAGAATATTAAAAATGGAATGCGAAAAATAAAATGATCCATTCATGGCGTTTTTCGATGGTTTCTTATCCGGAAACGGCCTCTCGGGGATCTTAAGCGGTCTTTGATTGGTTTGTGATGTTTTCATTACCAGAACTGAAGGAGTTCCCCAGGCGGAAAGACGGGGTTTATAAGTTCACGGGATCTAAAAGGAAAAAGTAGCGTGAATGCAGTGTATTCTACTTACGAGATAAAAACATCGGAATAGCCGTATATGATACCATTATTTAATGAAAGGCTCAGGGTTGTGAAGGCTTCTGTTGAAACCATCAAGGTATGGATAGCCGGTCCTCTGCACAATCTCTAGAGGTGGGAGTCTAGTCCGAGTTTTTTTTTTCAATGAACCAAAGAAAATAAGGTTGGAATTTTACGAACGCTTTTTCTGCCATCCCGATGTGTCCCGTCGTCGAATTTGAAAAGGCGTTAGATATGTGACGCTACGTTACTCTGTCAGAGAAAAAAAAGCTGCGTTCAATCGTAAGTAGCGATTGGTTTCGACTAGTTTCTGTCAAGTGGTCGTTGTTCAATCGACTGATGTTTTGGTCGAAACAGGTCTGGTCGTTGTTCAACGGAGCAAGTTGAAATCGATCGAAACTAGTCGAAACCGATCCAGCTCGAAAGCAGGATTCGTTTCTACCACACTAACACACATGCAGCGTGTGTGTTAGACAGAGAGCATGCTTTTGTTTCGTTTTCGCCATTTCATTTTCGTGCTTTGGATGTTTGGATTCAGTCGGCGGTCGGTCCTGTGTGTTTCGTGTCGGGATTGTCGCTGTGCTGCCTGCAAATAATTTTTCATACATGCATGATCTCTGCTGGCACCGCAATCAAACGGTTTGATGTGGTGCTTGCCGGAGGTACTTTTGAACTTTTTAGGTACCAACCAAAGCCGTGCGAAACCGCCCCCCATGCAGATTTTTTCCAAGTAAAATTTTCGTAGAGTTCCGGAATACATATTGCTTAACCTTAAAAGGTGTTTAATAATAAGTGTTGACAATTAACACTTTAATCAACCTAATATCATTTGACAACACTATAATTGAAAATATAATGTTTAATTGTAAATTTTAAATTGCAATTCAATTAACCTTTTGTTTTAATTGAAACTCTAAATAAGACACTAGCTCGTCATTTGAATGGGTTTTAATTAAGAAGTGTGACTGAATAAGAACATAGTTTGAAACGAACCATATTAACTTCAAAATTTATTTATCGTATACTTGTTAAATACATCGACAAATTGGAAACCATGTAACAGAAGTTCATTTATGTAATTGAAAATGTTCTGATGATATTTATGTGCCCTGAATTTGATTATGCAATTTTTCTGCTAGCTCTTGATGTTGAAATAACTTTTCTAAATAAGTTAAAATTATTTAACGCTTTTTGACAAAAATTGAAAACAAAAACGTGACATTCTAGAAAAAAAATTTCGAATCAATTATCAAACTTTCCTTAATACTTCAAATAATTTTGCGTTCTGCGAAAAAAGCTATAGAAGTTTTCTATTTGATGACTTTTGCTCATTTAATGAATTTTGAAAGAAATTTTAAACCAAATTGAATTTAAAAAAAGCGTAAATGTAATCGTTTCGCAAGTTCAAAAAATTTTTGAATGAAAACGGTCTGTCTGGAAATTCGTGTGTACTACGCACAAAACACGCATTAGTATTGGTGAACGTATGTTCAACGGACGACCTGGTTGAAATCGGTCGAAGTCAATTGGAAAGAGACAGAATACCAACTGTCAAAATCCATTTCTACTTGTTTCGACCTATTTCAACCTGTTTCGACTAACTTCCATTGAACACACATAAAGTATACGTGCACTGTTATTTGAAATTACTCAATTTATCAATTGTTGTCTTGCAGAGTAATTGCAAATTAAATTTGAGTTAAATTATTGGTTTGAAGTAAAGTTTTGGGTGAATATATCGGTATCGAGCGAACGGATAAAAATGTGAAAAAGGAATATAGTTTAAAAAAAAAGAGGAAAGACACAGGAGTATCGATATGGCCAATTAGGATCAGCTGGATTTATGGGTCATTTTGAACCATAACAAATGATAACATTATCTTGTGTTAATAAAGAATTATGGATTATACAGTTCGCCTTATTACAACTAAATGGTTTTAAAGTCTATGGAAAGTTCAATTGGTTCTGATCAATTTGTTGAGAATGCTTACATGTGTTAGGCTCAAACAAAGTGAAAAAACAATGAATATACAAAAAAAGTAAGGAGTAAGAAATTTTTAATGAAGTAAATTTTCTTAAACATTCCATGGAGGTTATTTCAAATTTGATATATATTCATTGGGAATTTCTGAGACATTAAATAGTTTGAGATGTTAGCAGAGGAAGATGTATATTTAATATAAATTGGTAAGTAGTATAGGGGTGGAGGCGAATGTAGAGAATAATATGAGTGGAAATAATCAAAATGAAATGAACAATGAAGCAAATTGAAAATATGAAAAATAGTAGGATTGTAAATATTTGAAAGGAAACATACTTTAAATGAATCTATAAAAATGGCAGCACTTATAGAATAATGTTTGAAAAAGCCCATGCAGCAAACCTGCAACTGACACAATGAATCGTTAAACGGGGAATAGAGAAGAAAAAGTCAGACATTAACGAAAAGGAGGAAAGCGATCAGTTTACAGACTAGTTTCTTGGAGGAAGGACGGAATTTTGAACGTAACGAAAAAATTGATTCCTGAAAGAAAGGACGCTGTCCTGAAGTGTAAAATAAAATGAAGAGAAAAAACGAGTGGATCGGAAAATAAATGGATCGGTCTCGACAAGCAGCACAGCAACACCCCGGTTCCAACGAAGTTTTTTGGCCGCATCCGATACTTCGAACTTGCGTTTTTTCCTGTCAGCATACTGAAAAGTAAACAAAAAAAATATTTTAGTTTACTAATATATTAAGCGTTCACATCAAAAACATTTCAAACTTACCAGTCAGAAAGATCAAAATGTTAAAGAAACCGAATTACCAACAATAGAGAGTGCTTCGTACCGTTAGACAAAAAAAAATGATGGGATGAATGAATGTGTTCATTATATTTTCACAATGCCATTTCTCCTATTTTTCATAAGATGTTCATATGAAAACTGAAGGAATTTCATAAGATTCTTATGAAATACAATTTTACACTCTAAAAAGCGGTTCATAAGACGCATCTTATAAAAATTATAATAAGAATTTGCCTGAGTGTACCACGTTTCAATCGCTGAACACTTTCCAGGTTGAGATGGCCCATTCTCCTATGCCACAGTTTGATATCCACGACGGAAGACGCGCTCATTGCTGTTGGTAAAGGCAATTGTGCCAGTCGAAACAAACCATTCTCCAACACGCCGGTAGCCACCAGATTTCCGTTCCCTTCGTTGACCTTCACACCAGCTGCGCTAAACGTGACAGTGTGTCCGCGCTTCACTATTTGGCTCACCGAAATCAGGTTCGTAGAAATCTCAGGAATGACTTGCACATCGTTGACCTCGATTGGCTCGTCGTCTTGACTACACTCGGGTAACAGCTTCAATTTTCCTTTCGCCACTACCTGCATGGCACCTTTGTTGGCTGCAACGACGGTACCGCTGGTTTTCTGTACGTTTTCCAATTTCGACACGGAATTGGTAAAATGATTCGAAGCACCGGAGTCGAAATACCAGCTCGATTCTTCGCCAAAATGTGCGCCTTTTGGAATATGGAGAGCCGTAAAAAACGAACTAGCTTCGTTAACAGTTGGAACAAGAGAGAGATTTTATTCAAAAATTTAAACATGGGTTACTATGATTATTTGCTACTTCTAAACGCTTGCTGTGATCAACAGTTTATTGGGAAAGAATTCGCTTTCGTTTGTTGAATTCAGCGTTGTGGTGGTTTACTGGTACACATTGTGCAGCTCAATGTGTTGAGGGCTACCGCTGCGCAGCTCAGTGATTTGCTTCGATGTGGCACATTGATGGACAGCTAGCTCAGGCAGTGCTCAGTTTTGCTCTCTCAATGTGCTATGGAAAAAATGCACATTGAGCTCATTGTGTGAGCAAATAACACCCCTGGCCGTAGGTCGTCAGGCCGTAGGTCATCAGGCCGTAGGCCGTCAGGCCGTAGGCCGTCAGGCCGTAGGTCGTTAGACCGTAGGTCGTCAGATCGTAGGTCGTCAGATCGTAGGTCGTCAGACCGTAGGTCGTCAGACCGTAGGTCGTCAGGCCAGAGCTCGTGATACCGAAAAGTGAAATCCTTCTAAGGTAAGGTTGCCAGAATTTTTTCCACTCCCATCCGGGCCTAGCAATTACGGGCAAAAGCAAGAAAAAATGCATTAAATTAATATTTTTTAAATGTAATTGCAGACTTCCAAAAACTTTTTGGAACACTTAAATATTTAAAGGTTTATAAAAGTAAATCAGCGAAATTATTTGAAACAACCGTTGAAAATTTCTATACCGTTAATCGATTTTGCTGAAACTTACTCAAAAACTTTGATTTTTTTTGGTTTCTTTGTGAAAATTGTGAAAAAATCCGGGCAATATCCGGACTTTTTTCACGATATCCGGGCAACCGGGCCGGACCGGACATTCTCGAAATCTTGCATCAAATATCCGGGCAAACCCGGATAAAACCGGGCAATCTGGCAAGCTTATTCTAGGGCTAGTTCTTTCGTACAGTCACAGAAAAAAAAACCAAATTTTACAGAAAGGATAGCGCGATTTTATCTATATTTGTGATGTTGTCAAGGTTTCGACCATTATGGTGCGTTCCAATGTGCACTAAAAGGTAGTTAGGTAGTATATTAACTTTAACAATCACTTTTGTTTATGTTGTTTATGTTTGCTGCTGTAGACAGTAAAAGATGGATGACTTCCAAAGAGTGAGTGGCGCGGTTAGTCGCCAAACAGATCCCAATTTATACCAATCTTAAGAATAATACAAATACTACCCATTATCTGCGGATTTTTTTCTTTCTTTTTATTTTTTGTAGGATATCGTCTACTAATTGATCATCAATAATATAATACTCGTCGTCACCATCTTTCCTTTGGTTTGATTTTGATCCACATGTTTGGTTTTCAATTTTCCATAAACGTTTACTAGCACATAATCATATTTCGCTGGGATTAACTTGCGATGAGTTTTTGTATTTCATTAATGTGTTCATCATATGTTTGTGTTGTAATTGTGTGACAATTTGGAATTTGAATTTTGTGTTTGATTCGGATGCACTGTTACTTACATTTACTGTTTGATAAATATATGTATATAATTGGTTGCATTTGTAAGTTTGTATATAATATATATATGAATATGTTCTGTTTTTTTTTGTCTAAATAATTTAATCCTATCGAGTTCAGACTCCTAGTTCAACATAAAATAAAGATCCATAGAAAGCTTGCCTCCAACAGCAGGTAATATATAATAGTTTATTGTTGTGTGTTTAGTCCTTCTTATACAGAGCTTACCGGTAGTTTTCAAAACACAGAGTGATTCCAATGCAATTATGGTTCGATTATTTTCTGTTATTGTTACTTGTAATCCTTTATTTTCTATATAGTTAATCTAGCATGGTTTGTGTCTATCATTGAAATACTTACGTAAATGCATTGACTGATTCTGATAGGAAGAAACTGATACTTTTTTGTACGTAGATAACTTAAAATAATAAGGATTTATAATCAGTTAGCTTTCAAATAATTTGAGAAAAGATAGTCTATAATGTTGTGGATTTAAATTTAACTAATTTGAGCTAATCATATTTAAGAAGTAAAACTTTCAACAGTTTCACTTTAACAGAGATAAAATATGTCAAAGACCCAAAGACACGCTTAAGAGCGTATTTAACATAATCTTGTGTTGACTCTTTAAACTTTATAAATTGCTTTAATTTGTGTAACCCGTTTATGAATCATCATCGTCATCGTCGATGATAGCCTTCTTGTCGATACTTTTACGACTGACGCGACCCTTGACGATCTTGGTAACGGTGACCCGCGTTCCGGTGTTCAATCCAGCCGAATTAGTTGCGCCCCAGCCGCGGATCGCTTCCTGGGTGGACATCAGCATCGAGTAGGAAGTGCCGAACTCACCCTCCTTGCTGTTGCGGATTCCGTACAGGAAGTACACCAGCATCCCGATTGAGAGCCAAATGAAGAACCGCAACCACGTCAGGAAGCTCAGATGGACCATCAGCTCGATGTTGCAGAATATGCTGAGGGCCGGAATATACGGCACCAGCGGAACCTTGAACTGGAGTCCCCGGGTGTTCTGATGGTGCGCGGAAATCACTACGATACCTTTGTTTGAGAAAAAGAAATACATAGTTTAAATTATAGAATATTTTCGGCAGTGTTTTTACTTTCGATTACATTTGCTGTGGTAACAGAAATTTAGTCTTGTGTATCGTGTATACATCTTCGCTTGTGGTGTGGAGAAGTGGTAAGCAACCCCAAGCAGCAATTCAAGTTTTATAGAATACTGCATGTATGCTTCATGTACATCGCTGCTACAAAGCAAATTACAGTTTTGTAACTAGCTTGAAAGCACTTATAAAGATAGGATAAATAGGCGCTTCTACATTAAGACTTGGAGAGCAAATTATAGAACCGTTTAAAACAGAGACAATGACTTCCGACTTCCAAACTTACTTCTGACAAAGACAAATAATGTACTATACAATATTATCCTTGGATTAAACTTACATGCAACCAAACAGAACAGCAAGAATCCGTACAAGCCCAGCGCCCACCAGGTTCCACTGTACAGCTGTTCCCAGGAGGCCTTAAACTGGAAGCAAATGGCCACGCTAAGCACACAAAACAGCAGCACCGCTCCGGAACAGGCAACTCCTGGCTCGCAGCGTCCGAGAACGGGTTCCAGCCAGCGGAACTGAGGCCGTAGCCTACCCGCCAGAGCTATCTCGATCATCTCGCTAGTCGGCGAGGAAGGATCAATGGCACTGGATTGTGACGACGACGATGCACCTTCCTCTTCGTCGGTTCCCGGAGTATCCGGAGCCAGATGAACGGTTTCCTCTACGGCAATCGGTCGATAGCGCAGCACGATCACACTGGCACTGACAATCGTGTATGCCAGGAGGGTTCCGATCGACATGAATTCGACCAGCTTTTCCAGATCGAATATGAGGGCTAGCAATGCAGAGCAGATACCGGAAATGGCCAAGTTGAGCAGCGGTACCTGAGTTTTGGTGTTGACTTTACCAAAGCAGGAGAAAATCAACCCATCGCTGGCCATGGCGTATAGGCATCTGGGAAGAGCGAACAGCGATCCGAGCAGGGTAGTTGTCATACCGCAAATGGCACCGGTTGAGATAGCGTATTTAGCCCAGGCAATCCCGCGGGTACCGAATGCATCCGGAAGAGCGGCCGCCGGGTTTATTTCGTTGAATGGTATCATAAGAGTAAGAGCAGCGCTAACTAGCACATAACCTACGGTTACAATACATAGGGATAAAATCGTAGCCAACGGGATGGACACGTTGGGATTCTTAGCCTCCTCTCCAGAGGTAGCAATACTGTCAAATCCAACGAAGGCGTAGAAGCATGTCGCTGCACCCGCCAAAACACCTCCAAATCCGAACGGTAAAAACCCCTGCTCCGGCATAGACCAATTTCCTACATCAGCGTACCAAAATCCAAGCACAACTACCAGTCCCATGACCACGACGTTCACCGTTGTCAAAATACTGTTGATCATGGCCGTAGCCTTCACTCCGGTAGCCAACGCTATGGCGTAGGCAATGCAGACGGCAAATGCCAGAAAATCCGGATACTTGGCCAGCAACTGCTCATGCATCTCCCCAGTCAGCTCCATTGTTGTATTAGCCACGATATTCCCGAACATCGAATCCACGTATCCACTCCAGGCCCGAGCAACGGACGCCGCTCCCAACATGTGTTCCAGAATGATATTCCATCCTATCACGAAAGCCCAAAATTCGCCAATGGAAACGTACGTGTAAACATACGCGGAGCCAGCCTTAGGAACACGTGTTCCAAATTCCGCGTAGCAAAGGGCGGCCAGCATCGAAACGGCACCGGCCAGCACAAACGACAACACGATGCCGGGGCCTGCCATTTCGTGGGCCACCGTTCCGGTCAACACGTAGATGCCAGCACCCACCATGTGTCCGATTCCTGGAATCGAAAGCAAAAACGTAAAGACGGTCAGTAATGGTCCAATGTAGTGATTTATAAGAAACACGAAAAGACGACAAGTATAGGTAATCGAAACGAAGGGGGGAAATACAATCTCATTAAAACGTAATTGAAAATATACACTTCACAGTACTGGTCTTGCCCTTGATTATTTCGCTGAAAGGATTTATTGAAAAGGTCCTGTTGGCTATTTTTACTGTACACTAGCCGACCCGGTGTGCGTTGCTACACCTTAAATATATTTTTTAAATCAATCAAATTTGTGTAAATTATTTAAAATTTTAACTTCAGTTTCGAAGTGATACAAAAATGATTATTTCAGAGATTTGGAAATTATTAATTTTTTTTATGTTAAAAACCTTTTTTCAAAATTGATGATTTTTATCATCGATTTTAGTCCGAAACTAAGACTTTTAGGGGCCGTTCAGATACCACGTGGACAGAAAAATGAGATTTGTTACCCCCTCCTCCACCTACGTGGACAAGCGTGGACATTTGGCAAACCCCTCTCCCCTCCCCCGTTGTCCACGTGGACGGATTTGATTTTTTTTTTTTTCAATATTATTTGACAGTTAGAAACTACTTTTTGCTTTTTTGTTATTGAACTGGCTGATTCTGAAAAACCGAATAAGCATTTCCTGATATAAAATAGAGGCCTTGCTCGGGTGAAGACACGTTTTTATGTTTTCTCGTTGCGGTTGCGCTGAATTTTTTGGTTTTTTTTCTCTTTATCGTTGAAATACAAGTGATTTGAGAAATTATTCAAAGTGAAATTCACAAGGAATTGAAGTACAGTTTTACGTTTAACCCTGTCAAGAAGAGCTGGCGTTTAAAGTTGAATTTAAAAGAACTCGAGTGACTGAAAAGAGGGGAATGCGAGCAAAAACAGCTGTCATATTGCAGAGAGCGGTAGTCGGCATGAACAACAAGGACAGGAAAAACCGGTGAGATCTTTGCGATTAATCCAACCTTTATAACTTAGACACTTTCACCTTCCTATCGATTTGGCTGCTGTGCATTTTTTAAATTACTTAGGCCGGAACAAATTTCAAATCCTTCTTTTGTCACTCGGAGTTGGAACATCGCGAGGGGGGGACAATAAAAAATAATGCAAAAAACAAATAAATTGGAATAAATTGCACGAAAGCTTGTATGCAACCAAATTGCATACTATATTATTGCATAAAACTTATAAATCATGTATTTTGTTTATCGAAAAATTCAATAAAATCAAGAATACAAAATGTGAATTCATTTTCATCTTCCAAAATTTGGTTCTTAGTCTTGTAATCTTTCGGATATTTGAATTTTTATTTGAAATTTACCTAAAATATTTCAAACTTTATTTATTCCCCCCTTCGAGATTTTGGAAATTTCGAAGGGGGGGGGGGGGGGGTGACAAAAGAAGAAATTGATATTTGTTCCAGCCTTATAATAGGTCGACACTGTGTGGAGCAGCATTCTCTCGGTGCTATCGTAAACGTGGGTTTTCCTAATTTTCCCCGGATACAAATACCATTCTAAACAGAATATCGATGAAAATCCAGGTTTTATATAGAAAGAGAAGGATTTTATTGAATCGTATATTATTTGAGGCAGCGATGCCGTTAATATTGATAAGCAGAAGTTTGGTAGACAAGAAAGGACAGCCTAAAATTTCAGAAATGGATTTTTCCATGTTTTTTTCTAGTAGCTGATTTCATTGTCACAGGCTTCGGTTGCTTCGATCGATTAAAAAACAAGTGCTGACAGCCGAAATGTAAAGTAATGATCTTAACATTTTTTCTCTAATAATTATTCCACGGGATTACAAATATATTTCTTTGATGAAAATTCTTTTCAAACTTTTAAGTTGATACTTTTCCATGAAATTGAAAGCTGTCGGTCGGTCGTATTAATTACAGCATCTCTTAAATGAAGTATAAATTTTTCATGCATGTAATCAGATCTAATAAGTGTTTTTGTTCAATGTTATACAACCACAGTCAAGTTTCTTTTGAACTGGTAATTTCATTATGATTGTTATTTCTTACTATCATTTCAGTTTTTGAGTAAAAACGCAAAGCTTGACCTGAACCAAGGTTTAGTAAACGTGCTCACTGAACATTTTTATCTTGTTCTTTCTATTTTTCATGGGTTTGTGTTTTGTTATAACATTTTCTATTCAGTTTTGGTCAGTACTTTGTGTTTAAAAATATGTGTGAAAATGTAATCTACTTGAATTGGTAAAATTTATTCAACTTGAAGTATAGTTTAGCATCGCATCGATTGATCACAACTATCTTCCCAGATTTGTACTTTGGAATGATGAAATTTCATTATGGTTTTCAAACAGACAATCAAAATCAAATTCAAATCGAAATATTTAATGAAAAATCTACATGAGGCCTTTAGTCAGAGTAGGGACTTGAATTCACAGATTTAAGACAAATTCTATTCATATTAATACGAAGTTCAGTAGGAAACAGGAATTTAAGGAGATTAAAAACGGTAAAGATATGAAATGATGGAACCAAAGAATGGAATATTAAATTTAGCAAATGCAAAACAGTTTGTTGAATTTTTCTTTTAAGTTTACAATTGGATACTTTTAACCTTCTAAGGCCTTCAGAATTATTTAGGAGTTTCAATAGGAAACTTAGGCATTTCAAGAAAGTAGGAGAATAGGTTTCAAGTGGTCACATCACTTACCAAGGTGATTTCCATACCACATTCCCTTGCCCCATACATTCAGCGTGAGATTTGTGGAGGGATGGCGTACAGCCGGCCTCCGTAAAACAAATCATCACATGTGCTGCTCTTCCCTTCCTCTTATCGACTACACGGACTTGGCCGGCGTCGTTATTGGTTCATTTGAAGTAGGAGGTTCTCAAAACTGTACAGTGAGATTGTGTTGCTTGTTCCCAGCAAACTTTCATTTGGTTCATTGTGCAATGTTGATTATCTCGAACCAAACACGGAGTGCAACCATTATGCCATTGGCCATGGGGCCGTAGGTGGACCGTAGTTGATAACAAGCTCAAGCTCATAAGGGCTGTCCCAACGGTAGATGCAAAACACGGTTTTCGACCACGCTAAAACATTTCGGCTGGCACCGGTGGCGTGTATTGTTGTTGTAGCACAGTTATCGATTTCAAAATTCCCAACAGTTATACGCCTTTGTTCCAAATTCATGCAAATTTGGAACAGGATTTCAAAATATACCACAGACCGATTTAGTTCACGGTGAGAAAATTTTAGCCAACAATGATTTCTTTCACACATGTTTGGGTAACATTGGGTGTGATTTTCTTTTTGAGATATTATTTGAATGTTTTTTTTTTTCGCTTCAACCACCCTATACGTAACATTTATTGAGAATAGATGTTAATAAAAACCATATCAAGTATAAATAATAGATGTAACATTATTCTCGATTTAATATAATTAAATAAAAAGTTTTTTATTTGGGCTTGACGAATTAGTGAATCCCGTCAGCGTTCTAAAATTTGGAAAAATAAACGAAAAAATTTTAATACTTTTTCGATGAGATAAAATAAATGTTTATTGTTTGTTCTATAATTTTTGTTCTATTTGAGATATTGAGAGATTTTTAGTTTCGTATGGATTGCTCGGAGTTTTCGTCAATATCAGCATATTTTTCTGTATCCATACATAAATTTACAAATAGTGAAACAAGTTTTTGTCAAACAAAAATGTCGACAAATCAAAGGAAAATTTCCTTTGACTTTGGGATGAACATTTCTCGTTTCCCTTATCAATGTCAGCAATAACTTGAAAAAAAAATTGCTTTTTCATTTCATTTCAACAAAAGCTTATTCCATTGATTCAAAGCAATTTGATTGAATTAATTGAAGAATTGTTTCAATTGACCTTTTTTCCTCGTTGTGTAGTCATTTTTGCTTTTAAATTAATGGAATCCTGGTACAATAGTTGAAATCATTGTTTTGTCAAAAAGAATATTCGTAGAATTAATTTTAAGACAATTAACCGTGAAACTCAAAACTTATGCATTTTTTCTAATAAAATGGGTTTTTTCTTCTCAGTTATTGAGTGTCTGCAATGAAAGTCTCTCCGTTTTAAATTTGCTCCTACACCGGTGGGGAGTGGGTGTTTTAGCCGATTCTAGAATTTCAAATTGTGCTTAAACTGGTATACTTAAAACCAATATTTACGCCTGAACCGTTGCAGGTGCTCTAAGCATTTCCTGATATAAAATAATTTTATAAATTTCAAAATTATTATATTTTCGACTTGCTTTCAAGTGGCTGCTAATTGATTAAACTTAAACTGGAAAGAGGTTTTAATAAGAAGTTTTATTTGTTTTAAAGGATCATAAGTTATGCCAAAATTTATTAGCAATCAAATTTGGATTATTTTTTATTATCAAACATGAGGGAACAGTTTCAAACACTTTCGGCATCGTAACCTAATGAGTAATGATCTTTTTTTTACAATTTCTTTATTTGAAACGGCTCATAAGAGTAATGATCTTTAAACTTTCAAAAAGCTTGAAGTTTCAATGAGCGCATTGATTCATTGGAAGACTGGGAAAAAAAAACTTCAGCCCCAGTTTTAACAACTGAATTATCGATTTCATGAACGGGACTCAAATGAAAGATACAGAAAACGAATTGTACTTTCCCGAAGAACAAAAAAAAAGTCCCCAACATCTTGTTAAAGAGCTTTTCTTCCAAGTTTCCACCTTGCATTCGACTTGCCAGCAAAGCTGGCTGCCGTTTTGTTTTCGTATTTTGTTCACAACAGCTCAGTCACAACATTATACTAAATTCCCAGCGGGGGCAGAAATTACCCGAATGGATCCACCTACACGTTTCTCATCTCTCAAACCAAGCCAAGACTGGGTACAGCTTTTTTTTTGCTTCCCCATTCACATATTATCGGAATGTCACGTCGTTCGTCGTCGTCGTCGTCGTCGTCACAGCAGCATATTTTCAATCACACTTTCAAGGACTTCTCGAAGCAAGGATGCAAGCAAGGAGGTGAGCTCCCTGGTACCCCTACAAGAGGTTCGTTTGTTGACTTTGGCCAGGCGGCACGCATAATATTTTCGTCGTCGTTCCAAGTTTTAGCAATTTTCCCACCCCCTTTTCCGGAAAAACCTTACGTTGACTGAACCGTGTGTGTTTGGTATGAAGCAACTGGTGCAGAAGCAACGTGTGGATACATATGTTAATTCCAACTGATCTCTGTCTAATTCTCGCAGGAAATGAAGATTTATTTTCTCCGTAGGCACCCCGGGAGCCGAAATACTGCTATATTAAAGTTGCCAATTCTTGAAATTTACTATTTCAGGCGAATGTATTAATTCTTAATTCAAATTGAAAAAGTTTGCTTCTGGTACATTAAATTTGGGAGATTTCAACAAACAAACAATATGCTGGCATAGAATCCATATTTCGTTTTGAGCCTTGATTTAAAGTCTACTTAATAATATGAATATTTGACCCATTTTTTCACTCATTGTCGGCAGACTCAAACAGAAAACTCAAATTGAATTTTTATAATTTTTAAGCGTTTTAAAATTATCATTTTTACCATCGAAAGTTACATGAACAAAATTTATAAGTCCAAAACATCATCATTATCATTATTATTGTAGAGATAGGCGATTAATAATGAAGAAAATGAAACTGAAATTAAACATAGCACAATAAGAATATGAAGTAGAAGTCATTCGAAAACCCACTAAAATCACACAGATTTATGGCTATATCTCTTTCGTCTGCTTGAATAACTATGTAAATGTTAGTAATTTACAAACCTGTTAATATAGGATTTACCTAAACGAACAATTCATCACAAAACAAACATTGATTTAAGTGTGATTTTGAAGAAAAGTTTAATTTTGGGTATAAAATTCTTCAAAAGTTGGTTGGTTTCGCAAGAGCTCTGAGATGGTGTTCACTATCACGGACATCTCTTCGATAGTTCATGTCAGAGCACACCTTGGAAGATATTCTTGTGACGGTTGTTTATAACCAGTGATAAATTGAATAAAGATGGAGACGCAGACGATGAAGGAAGCCCCGGGTCCCTCTGCCAAAAGGGATAATCCAACCACCATCACCACAACCAAAAAGAAGGAAGCGCCGGGTCGAAGCAGCGGTTCGAAAATCGAACCAAAACCGACGGCTTTGAAGACGGTGGTCGCCCGCAAGCTGGTCGAGGTCACCTTGTTCGGACACCAGGACGAAGCAGAACGTTGCGATAATGGTTCAGCAGTTTTCACTGCTGCCATTAAATCAAACAAAGAGATTTATCTTGAATTGGCTAAGCAATTGTTACTTAAACGAAATCACCAGGTTACGACAATTATGTGGCCCGAATTTATGACAAAAAAAATCATATGAGTTTTAACATGTCATCACGAAGTTTTTAATGCCGAATTCGGAAATGGTGTTTGAAAACTCGTATTGTCCTGATGGGGGAAGAAGACTGAATAAAAAAAGAAAAAAATCTTTCAAACGTCAAATTTCTCTCATAAATCTACCGACCAGTGCGAAGGTTCAATATTTTACTTTCTTATTAAGTGATTTTTAATAAAACTCGTTTGATGCTAAAAAGCACTTGTTTTGCATAAAACAATTTTTTAATAAGGATTTGTTTTGCTCTGGCTAATTCTTGCATGACCAGGCGTATTGAGTCGCTCAAATTTCATCAAAGTTTTGAAGCTGATGAATAAAAATGATTTGATTAATGGTTGTTCTAAAAATATAGCTAAATCTAAATTTAGCACCTAAACAACTGAGTTACATGACTCGCTACACGAAACTGATCATCCAAAGTTAAAATTTGAACGATTGCAAATCTTTTCAACAATTGCTGGCTTTTTGCCGAACAGTAAAAAAAAGATACAGAAAACGATACAGCAAATTTCAGTCTTCCTCCCCCAGGTATGATGTACGTATGAAAACTGTCGTCGCATGGCAATGTGGTGGAAAGAGAGGTGATGAGAAAGAAACGTTGCAAAAGTAGAAGTAAAGTTTTTTCTTCGTAAACATAGTTACCATGACAGAAGTGACGTCACTACCCACCATTATCGCGACGCATTCTGCCTAGGATAAATTAAGCTCCCTGACAACGACGCGTCGCGACGCAGGACTTGTTTATGTTTATTTTTCTTTTTTCTCTCCGACGTGCAATAGTGTGCGTTCCTTTGCGCCACCTTAGTAAAAGTGTACCTCATTGGTCGTTGAGACGCCGTTGAACGTTTGTGACCAGAGGTGCCAGGTGTCCTGATTTATCAGGATTTGTCCTGATTTTCGAGAGACCGTCCTGATTTTTCAAAAACTCTCGATTTGTCCTGATTTTCTTAAATTGGTCCCTAAAATGTCCTGATTTGTCCTGATTTTCATAAAAACTTTTCAAATATAATCGAATTTGTAGCTAAACTATAAGAAAACCGAATAAATAGGATATGAAGTAGATAAACCCATTCAACAGATGGTAATCTTCGGTTCAGCGATGATATTTAAATGGTGTTTTTCGATATGAACTACAGGCCAGCCAAGAAGCTGCTTACTGTTGTTGCATAAATCAAGGCGTCTAGAGCACCTGTATTGCGCCTATATTTATGCAATTTAGGCAGAAATCCTTAATATTTTCAAGAATCCAGAGGTGTCCTGAAAAATCCTGATTTTTAGCTTCGCGATGTCCTGATTTTTGATGAAATCACCTGGCACCCCTGTTTGTGACGTAGCAATCAAAACATTCACTGAACCTCGAAAACACCCAAACTTGAGAACTTTCCCCGCCAACCCGAATGAAATTCCCTCCCTACAGGTTTGGCTATTGAAGGCATAACCTAAAGATAAGCTCTTAAAGGAGAACTCATCCCCCAAAATCTGATACCGCAATAAAATGGAAATCAAAATAAAAAAAATTACAGCAGGTAAGGGAATCACACCCATACCTGCAATGGCTCTGCGATTAACATCTCAGGATGCTAACCGCTCGACCACCGGAGAGTTGTTGAGAGAGGCAGCTACATCATCGTATATGCGAGACTTTCTGCGAATGAAGCGGGAATAAAAGTTATCCCCCAAAAAAAAACAGTTCTTCGCTTTGAACTTACCCCCCAAACCTAAATCTGCCACGATGGAGGTAACAGAATCAGATGCGCTTACAACAAAAACCCCCCAAAAAAACAGTTCTCCGTTTGAAGGACAAGTTTGGCGTATTGGCAAGCTGTGATTTTTTCACAAACTTAAGTTGTCAATCTTGAACTTAGGTTTGGCGGGTAGCAGTTCTCAAGTTTGGGTATTTTCGATTTTCAGTGTTGAAAAAACTGATTCTCACACTCGTGCAACGGTAGTCTTGTCCGCACCTATTGATAAACCGCATAGGGTATTGTCATATCCAAAAGCGAATGTTGGAGGGAATATTTTCATTAACTGTATGAAGCATTGTGGGTGTAGTAGTAGTAGAAGTTAACATTTGCAAATTTTTTATATTTTTGATCAGAAATAACATATTCTATTAACACTTAAAAGCCCGAGGTCGAAAAAATAAGGTGCACCAAAATCAAACAGCTGTAACTTTCAAATCCCTGGGCCAAAATTTACCAAATAACTCTCACGCTCATCCGGAGTATACGTGTTTAACAAATGTGCAATAGGGTGGGTTGAATTGCAACTTTTTTCAAATTTACAAACACCTGTAGTCTAAAAAATCCTTTTTAGTCAAAACGAACGAGAGAATTTTTGCAGATTTTAAATAAGATGAAGATACCTTGGTTTTGATTTAAAGTTTTGTATTGCAAAACGCGAAAATTTGTTCGGGTAAATGTAACATTTTTTATTTTTGCTCGAAATTCTCACACGATGCAAATGAAATTCTAATTTATGGAGATAACTGGAAAATTCCCTCGCTACAACTTTGCCGAAGACTGCAAATCGGTAGGGTAGTTAGAAATTAGTTATAGCTTCCCAAACAAAAACTTCTTTTTTATGAAAAGAATCTAACAACACAGCTAGATTCCCGTCCAATTTTAGAAATATCACTTCAGCAAGAAAATTATTTATTTGAGAGTCTTGAAATTATCTGATGAAATGTTGATGTAAGAGGGTAAATCTAAAGCCCTACAGTAAAAGTGCGGCAGACTGAAGCTTCTGTAATCTTTCTGCACTGCCAATAACGTAAACATTCGCATGACTTCTTGTTGATGTGCAGCTGTGTCGCAGATTGTGAAGTTGATTTTCGTTTTGTGAATATTATTTAATTTGCTCTGCGTTGTGTCAATTGTTAAAATAAAAATAAATTGCTTCTTTCCGTTTTGCTCCAATGAATTTTTTCTGCATTCTTCATTAATTTCAATTGAAAAATTGAAAGTCACAGTCACACAGATTACAATACTTCCCACGAATTTGAAATGCTAAAAATGGTTATGCTCGATTGGAACGACTTTTGACAGTTCGATTGGAACTCCGCGGTGACAGTCTGCCGCACTTTTATTTTATTGCTTTAGGTAAATCGGGTAACGAGAAGATAATAGTAGGCGTGTGCCAAACCGTCAACACGCGTTTTTTCCGGCTCCACTAAGATCAAGTTCACTCGTGTTGCGGGAAAGTGGTAGAAACTTTGACACTTGTAGCACATTTTGAAAATTTTACCATTCAAAAATGTTTTTAATATCTTTGGGCGTTGTATTTTTCACAGCACTGTTTCTATAACAACCGTATGTGATAGAAATGTTGCTATTTTTGCATCACAGCATGCGAGAATACCACACGTGTTGTAAAAACTCTTAAAGGCCACAGATCTTGAAATGTTTTCGCATGGTAAAGTTTTCAAAATGTGCTAAAGCTGTCAAAATTTCTACCACTTTCTCCCAACACCAGTGAACTTGCACTAATTTTATCATAAATTGATAGAAAATAACAAAAATTAACAGCCAAATACAGTTCAAGTGTTAAAAGTTCGTCAAAGAAATCGTTCATGCAAAAGTTACGAGTTGAAATTGCACAAGTGTCTTTGGAAACCTGATAAAAGTATTTTGTAAATGTAATTGTGTTCCAAGATTTATTGGATTCAGGAGAAAAATTAAGCTTATATCTCACCACGGAGAAGCTATATAGTCAACAAAATTTTGAAGTTTGCTGAAGTCCACAGGAAATGTTATCATAGCAGGAAAAGTGTTCCGGATGGCATCAAATAGATAACACGTTTATATCTACGTCAAGCTTTGGAAGACTTTGGTGAGATCGATCAATCAATTGTTTTTGTTTTTCTTAAATTAAATTGAACATATTAACAATCAACTATATAATCATACATGTATAGCAAATTCATATGGAGCGTTCGGCAGGGAACTCCATGCTTCATTCCTCTCCTTGATGCTGTATCTTTTGCGGTATTCATTACATGGTTGGCCTGGCCGTAGTTGTATCTGCAATTTATTCAATAAGTAACAGATACAACGTCGGAAAGAAAAATGTAGGACGCAAGTCTTTCATTTTACAGGATGCTTATTAGATATGGCCATGTTGAAGAAGAAAAAGAAGAAAAAGAAGAAGAAGAAGAAGAAGAAGAGGAAGATGAAGTAAGAAGGTAAATCGGGTAACGATTAACCTCATAAAGTTTAAGACAGTACCTAACTTCTGGCAATTTTTTGAAATTTTGTAATTAAAAAAAGGTGTGAACATTTTTGATAATGTTCAAGTTTTTTTTTAAATAGTTTACCTCTAAAAATATAAAGTAAAAGACAAATTATGTTCTAAGTAATTTAAACCAAGTTTAAATTATCGTACTTGTATACATGACAATTTCAATGTCTTTGACGTCAAAGTGATTTTAGAAAATAAGTTAAATAAAGTCTTTTTCAACAATTTAGGTTATTATACATCAAAGATACTGAATTTAAATATCTTTTTACATTTTGGCTCATAAGAGGCAATCATCAAATTAAAGATAAAATTATAATAAATACTGGCCTGTCGAATTTTTTTTTAGTTTTCGCCAACTTTGATACGGAGTACAAAATCAATGTTTACATAGTAGATATTTGACACTTTAAATCCAATTTATACGTTGGTTCGTTGGCAAGCGTTCGATTGGATAGTTAAAAATTTTTATCGAAAATGGTAAGTCCCTAAATCTTTATTTTCTCATGTTTCCTATAACAGAAAAGTGTCTTTCAGCGGCCGGAAAACTATCGAAACACCTTCTCAGAGGACACGTTCAGCTCGCTCTTTGGATGTGAGCACGAAGCATATGACTCTATCAGCAGCAGCGGATTTTTAGGGAGTCTCAAAAAACACCTTAAGGTTTCGAATGCGTTAAACAAACTTTGAAGGTTCACCGAAGCCCGGGCCATCTCCTGTACCAACGTCGACAGAGGAGAAAGAGCTGAAAACTGGGTATTCAACATGCAGGAGATTGGTTTTCCTGTGACCGAAGACATGCTGCTCGACACAGTGAAGTGATTTTTAAAGGCATCTCTCCGAGAAAACAAATTTGAGAATAATCGTCCAGGTAATTAAAGCACATTGAACATAACAAGTATATTATGAGTGGTAAAAACATCATTTTAGGTAAAACATGATTGAATCTTTTTTGAAAGAGATGGAATCACCTACTGAACCAGAATCTGTTTCAGAGATCAGGAATTCAGTGTACTCTGTTGAGGACCGGGTACTCCTGTGGTGGCTCCAGAGAGATTTTGCCGTTATTCCGTTTTTCGGCTTCTCCTGTATTCATGGTTTATTTATTTGCTCATAATTACAATTTTTAACGGACTTTCGCGTTAAAGCTTTCATGAATGAACTGTAAATTTTACCTGCAAAAGTTGCTAAATTTAGTTAAAAAGAAATTCAATTTAAACACATAAATACTTTCACATTTTTCGATTTCATATTATTTTTTGTTCAATTTTCAACGGGTAGTTGAATCCAAAATAACCACAGGATATATTACAATGATTCAGAAAAAGTGTTAATTAACTAAATATTTATATAAATTAAGCATTATAATTGCTTCAAGATATTCAATTTTCATTCTTGTCATTTTTTTTTGTGTTTGTCTCACTGGTCTTGTTGGACGAATAAATCTACTTCACCGTAAAAAGAAATTTGGCTTATTCTGCCGTTCAAGTGAAATCTCCAACTGCGCTACCATTTGTTTACTCATGTCACAATAAAAAAAAATTAGCGAAATAAAAGGAAGCAAACATAAATGCAAAAAAAATATTCGCCATGTACTTGGGTAGGTGTTCATGATTGCCTACTTACCGAGCAGTGTAATATCGAACGTATTGAGGCAACGATTCAGCGGAGTTTCCATCAGATCGGCCGGCAGCTGCTTGGTCCGGTTCATTTTGCTGCACAGCCCGGACATGACATGGCCCAGGATCATCCTCCGAGCGCTCGGCATCCTGTCCGCTTGGCTTCCGGCCCAATTTCACCGATCCATATGGAAACGGAAAACAGAAAATGTAATTTGTTTCATTATCATACGGCATAGAGGCAGTGGCGAGTGGTGAGGAGCAAGCGAGGGGTAGAAAAAAAAAGTAACACAGTCCGCTGATCAATTATTAAGCTCACTCAGGTGGGATTTTGCAGCAGAATTCCTACCTTTAACCCCGGAAAACGCGTAATTCGAACCCGTAGATTTGAACAAAAGTTTCCAGATTGCCGAAAAACAACGAAAACCGGAAGTTTTGGAAAAACTTTTCACACCAATATGTATATCACTGCTGCTCCTGCTGATGTTGATGCTGTTGTTGATGCGAGGGGTAAAAATTTTGATTGGGAAAAGCGAGGAAAAACTTTTGTGCCACCCTCGCAGCCGACGAACGGTGAGCAACTCAACTCGGCGAACCAGCTGATGACAAATTGGGCTAAGCTTTCGGGTCTTGTCAAAGTCTTCGACCGAACCGACACCCAGACATCGCAGCGTCGCACATGTCAGCTTTTCGAGAGAACCACCTCAATCGATGGAATGGAGGCGCTTTCGGGAGGAGGAACCCCAGGGAGGGGGGAACAACTTGTACGATTCGACTGGTGGCCCCCTGACCTTCATGCGATGGGGATCTCACTCAATCAGCCAACCTATTCGGCGGAAGCTCCTTAAACATAAGACCTTGTACACGATTGAGTTTTGGAACATTTTTGACCTTTTTTTTTCAAATGAAGCAAGCAAAATGTCATGCTCTCCCTCGCTTTTCCACCTTTTTTCTTGTAGTAAACATTAATTTTCTAATCTATTTAAAAATCATGTAAAAAATAACGTTAAAAACACTAAACATTAGCTTCCACCTTCGACAAGGTTCAGCGAAACGAGAACCACCGCCATCGTCGTCCGTCGGGTGAAAGCTAGGCATGCGTACATGGTATTTACGCAAACTTTTAACAATCGAAAAGTGAAACTATTTTTCCGGCAGGTAGGTACAATGAAAGCATCACTTTGGAAATCCCATCACAAGTGCACCGCAAACAACGAATTGATTCGGCCAATTTTGAATCAATGTGAGTGCAAAAACATAACAAAAAACAATGTGCCCTTAAATTTAGCTTACGTCGAAACGATGAGCAGGATTTGGTTTCTTATTATGTATTTGGATATTTATCAAATTTATAAATTTTTAACTAGTTTTTATTTCCCAAAAAAAAACATCATTTATTTGAAAAATTATTTGAAGGCCATCCGAAGAAAGTGAAAGAACAATTTAGAGAAAAGTTGGTTTTCGCGATAGTGGCTCCAGAGAGCAATCTAAAAAGAAATGAGAACCATTACCTTAACAATCACCATAACCTTCTAGAGACTTACTTATATGTGTTAACAGATTATCACCGCTGCACAGTGGTCCAAAAGAGCTTGAAATGGAACTTTTTTCCTGGTGACTTTGTCATTCATTTTAGCTATTAGATGTCTTCAGAACATTTACTAGTAAGATTGTTTCCCATAACGTGAAAGTATCAAAAATTAGTCACAGCCTACTACGATAAAAAAAAAACACCAACTTTTTTGTTTGAAGAGATAGAGACCAGATTTGTTCTACAAAGTTGTAGATATCATCAAAATATGAAACTTTGTTGAAGTAACAAAAGCTTTATCTCTATTCAGTGCAGAGTTATAAAGCTTTTAGTTTAAAACATACTTAAAATTTGTTTTTTGTACTTAACTATTGTACATTTCGAACTTATATAAATATGATGTTCACAACATTTATTGCGATTTTGCACTAGATCTTAAGTCTCTACGACCTTGTCTTCCAAAGTAATCGCAATTTCAAGTTTTATTTTTGCTTAATTTCACGAATTTCTAGGGTAAAATAGGGCAAGTGGATCCAAAAACTAAATACCACATCTTGAATTAAAATTCAAGTACTACAAACTTAATCAGAAACTACTTGTCTCCACGCGCCCGTTTTTGAGAACGGTCGACATAAATTTGTTGAATTCTTAGATTTTAATGAGAAAATAGAGTTTTATTGTCATCGTTGAAATAAAAACATGCTTAAAATGCACATAACTTTATCAGTTTTCAACTGAAATCATCAAATAGCACATCAAAACGCATTGAAATTTTATCACCTTTTCAAATTTAATATTAAAAAAAAAAATAACAAAAAGCATTTCCAGTTAAAACCGTAAAAACGCTTTAAAAATTGTTTAAAGGTACAAACGGTATCATCAAAAGTTCTCTAAAAAATACCATTCAATAGCTCGTTTGTTGTTGCAACTTTCATTTGAAGACATCAAAACAGATAGTTCAATCCTTGAGAAGATATGACAGAATTATTAACAATCAATCTCTATTTTCTCATTAAAATCTCAGAATTCAACAAATTTATGCCGACCGTACTCAAAAACGGGCGCGTGGAGAAAAGTAGTTTTAGCTAAGTTTGTAGTAATTGAATTATACTTTAAGATGTGGTATTTAATTTTTGGATCCACTTGCCCCATTTTACCCTAGAAATTCGTGAAATTAAGCAAAAATAAAACTTGAAATTGCGATAACTTCGGAAGACAAGGTCGTAGAGACTTAAGATCTAGTGCAAAATGTGCGTATTGAGTATCGCAATAAATGTTGTGAACATCATATTTATGTAAGTTCGAAATGTACAATAGTTAAGTACAAAAAACAAATTTTAAGTATGTTTTAAACTAAAAGCTTTATAACTCTGCACTGAATAGAGATAAAGCTTTTGTTATTTCAACAAAGTTTCATATTTTGATGATATCTACAACTTTGTAGAACAAATCTGGTCTCTATCTCTTCAAACAAAAAAGTTAGTGTTTTTATTTTTATCGTAGTAGGCTGTGACTAATTTTTGATACTTTCACGTTATGGGAAACAATCTTACTAGTAAATGTTCTGAAGACATCTAATAGCTAAAATGAAAGACAAAAGCACCAGGAATAAAGTTCCATTTCAGACCCTTTTGGACCACTGTGCGCTGGTTTATGATTCTAATTTAATGATTAATGGCATTTCGGTGAAGTATACATTCTAACAGGAAGAATTTCAAATGAAAGTAATGAAAATTATAGACGGATAGATTAGATTAGGAAGCATGAAAGGTGTTGAAAATGAGCCAAGAGCGTGATTTGAGAAAACTTCTTGCCGCACAAGACCATTTGTCCCACATCGTATTATTGTCTAGAAGAAGCAAAGTCAGCCTATCGACTGTGGCAGCCTATCGACACAGTGGCAAACTTTTTCTTAATAAACAAACAAAATCGTCACCCGAAATGATGCAAATATATGGTTGCTACACTCACCCCGAACACTGATAACTTCCTAAGGTTGCAATCGCTTGCTTGAAATTCAAAACTCGGGCAAAACTGGTGATTTTTTGAATGCATAAACATTGACAGCAGTTAGGGCAAAACTCGTTAGCCTCTGTTCATAAACGAAAACGCTATTACTTACATGATGTTTCTTCGTCGATAGCTCGATGCGTAATGCCGAAAGTTTTTTTTTTCTATTGTGTATAGGTAGGGAGGAATACTAGCTATGGAGGGAACTTTCGCACTTGAGATACCCAGAAATGTTGTTACCTGAGAAAACAAATAAATTTCTAGTACTAAGGATGGTGGATATGGGAACGGACATAACAGCATCCACTGGATGTAACACACCGAAAAGCTAAACCCATCGAATAGGGAAATCTTTAGATTATTAAACTTACTCACAATAGTGGCTCCAGAGAGTGCTTTGCAATAACAATTACCGTTACAGAGTATGTCATGACACGTGACACATGATGGTTTATCTTAAATTTTCCAATGCGTAAAGTAGAAACAAACGATCTCCACTGTTGATGATCCAGCATATCAGAATTTCGTCAACAAAATATATCTCTCTGGAGCCACGAACTTTTTGAACTATCTAGTCTTCTCAGCAAAGATCCCATTCAGCTTCTCGGCAGATCCCATTCACGTTTTATCTTAACTGGTGTCCAAGCCAACTCCAACCTCGCTACAAGCCTCAATTTAACATGGTTACTGCCATATAATATCGTTGATGAGCTCTGTGTTGGAATTTCAAAGAAGTACCTACTTAGTACCTACTTACACCAAGGTCTTTTTTTTACACTGATATATGTACCGCGTAAAAAAAACCGTGTAAAAAACCGTGTTAATTCCCGAAAACCGTGTAAAAAAACCGTGCTAATTGCGGAAAACCGTGTAAAAAAAGACGTTTAAATTTATGCAGCTTTGAAACTTGAAACAATAAGACATGTAACTAGACACTTTAGACCTTAGACCTGACACCTGAGACCTGAGACTTGGGACCTGAAACTTGAGACTTTAGACTTAAGACATAAGACCTGAGATCTGAGACTTGCGAACTGGTACCTTAGACTTGAGACCTGACAATTGAGACATGAGACCTGAGACTTTCGACATGACACCTGAGACCTGAGACCTGAGACCAGAGATCTGAGACCTAAAACCTGAGACCTGAGGCCTGAGACCTGAGACCTGAGACCTGAGAACTGAGACCTGAGACCTGAGACATGAGGCATGAGACATGAGACATGAGACATGAGAAATGAGACAGGAGACATGAGACCTGAGACGTGAGACATGAGACATTAAACCTGAGACTTGAGGCATGAGATATGAGACATGAGACATGAGACTTTAGACCTGAGACATGAGACATGTCTCAGGTCTAATGTCTAAGCTCTTATGTCTCAAGTCTCAGGTCTCAGGTCTCAGGTCTCAGGTCTCATGTCTCAGGTCTCAAGTCTCGTGTCTCAGGTCTAAAGTCTCATGTCTCGTGTCTCGTGTCTCGTGTCTGAGGTCTCAGGTCTCATATTTCAGGTCTCATGTCTCAGGTCTGATGTCTCAAGCTTCAGGTAACAAGTCTCATGTCTCAGGTCTCAGGGGTCTCATGTTTCACGTTCTTAGTCTCAGACCTAAGATTTTCCCAACTTCAAAAAGATTCTAAGTGTTTTCCTTTGAAAAGAACTTAGAATATTTTCTCTCAAAAAGTCAAAAACCATGTTAATTCGCGAAAACCGTGTAAAAAAAACCGTGTTAATTTCCGAAAACCGTGTAAAAAAATCCGTGTAAAAAAAACCGTGTAAAAAAAACCGCGAAAAAAAACCTAGGTGTATTTACAGTTTTTGCGTCGACACTGTATAGAGGCATCTGTTCTAACCACTTAATGTTTCGTACAATCGTAAAAGCAAATAAAACCTAATTTATCAGAGTTTTGACGCCTCTGATGGTATCTTAATGTGGTGTTATTTGACACACACTGCTGAACGGTGATCAAATTCCTGTAGGAAAAAAAGAGAAAAAAGTATTTTAATTGTACTTTAGATTTGTTTAAGACATTTTTGACTTTCCAATTCGATTTAAGAAAGTGCTTCATAACTGCATTATAGCCTGCTTGAGAATAATGAAAAATTAAGTAACATTAGAGGTTCTCTAAAACTGTTTAATACCTTTTAAAAACTAGAATTATGTTTTATAACCTCCTGTTAAATTGTACCTAGGATCTAAGCTTAGACTCAGGCGAGTAACCTTTTAAATTTAAAATAATTTCAAATTGCCAGACTCTTAAATAACCGGAATACTGATTATTATTATTATTTATATTTATTAAAGACCCTTTAACAATTGTCATTCGGGCCAAGAAAGTATTTACATTTCCTTTTTGTACAATTATCTAAATAATCTAGTTTCTTTAAGAAATTCTATCAAACAATTCTCTCTCTCCTCTTGATTGGACAGTACCTCGCTGATGTCACCGACGATCCTGAATTTTTCTCGACTGTCATTATATTTCCGTTTATTTCAGTCTAGAAGTGTGTGTTGGACAGAAGCAACCACGCCACAAACTTCACAATTAGATTTGCTCCGCTGCCTGCTGAAAAGTCCTGAGTGTGTTAACCTAGTGTGGCCGATTCTGAGACGACAGAGTGCTCGCATTTCTTCCCTAGAAGATCGATCTTTCCAAGCAGTTGTGGTATTCTTAATTTTCCTTACGAATTTTTCTCTTTCTAAATCCCATTCTTTTCCCCAGGCCAGTCTTATACTGGACTTTATATTACGAACTACGTCTTGAGCTGGAATTAGGAGCCATTATTCCAGCATGTCCTGGAATCCAGCAAAACCGGAATACTGATGCTATATAGAAATAATATGATCAAGTTTTGATCGATCTAAAAAAAATTAACCTTTAAGTTTAAGATTATCAACCATTGAAAGAAGAATCCTAATTGGATGAACCAGATGGTTAAAAACTGAAAAAATCTAAGAAAAGAAAAAGTTCTCCATTATCGTGGCTCCAGAGAGTAAAAAGTGCTCAACGGACGCTTGGCGATGTTCCGGAGCACTTCCGACGCCTGCTTCCGGATGAATCTGTTCCGGCTTGGCCAATCAACTCACAAAGATTGAATAAAGCTCCCAAAGAACCAGCCCAGATGGGGCCGTCGGTTTAGCCAAATGTGTCGCTACGAACGTTTGGTGAATTTACGTCCAGGAGGCAACCTGCCATCGACTGTGCCCTTTTTGTATTGTGATTTGGGTTGTGATGTTTTTTTTTTTGTTGTCTTCTTCAGTTTATTTCGTTCACCGATTTTTACACGCTCAAAATAAAACAACCACAATAACTTAATTATATCGCTACAGCTTTAAAAATTAAACAAGATTAAAAAATCTTTGAAATTTTGTTAAAACTTCCGCAACAATATCAATATCTTTGTAACATTCTACAATTTTTGTAATCGCAGTCCCCCTCTACAGTCAGCCCAGAGTGGCCTACACAGCAAAAAATTTCTAATAGTATACGGAATCTAAAACACGAGTGATCTATTTTTTTGCAAGTGTAATTAAAAAAAGGTGTAATTTTCAACTCCTTTTGATGTAATTTTAGTCTTTTTTCAAAAAGTGAATAGAAATAAGCTGTTTTGGTTTAATTTTACATTCCGGAATGCAAAGTTTAAACGCTCGATGAAATTTATTTCACAAATAGTGTAAATTTATATTTGTTGAATGAGATATTACAAGTTAGATCTAAAATTACATCAATAACTATGTGAAACATAACAGATGCAATGTTTTTTCGCGGCAGAAGTGTTTATTACTTTGACTCGAGATGGTGGTTCTTGCACGCTAGCCAAAAACTGTTGCTCGGAAGTCTCGGTTGTTATGCGCCCAGGCAAACTTCGGACGGATAGGTGTATTATAAAGTGGTAGGTATATGAAATGGAATAAAAATATTTTGGTATGAAATTACTAAAATTCTTTTTTATTTATAGAATCGGCCAATTATTGAGAATCGACCAGGGGAATGATGTGAAGTTTCCTGCAGTTATCATAGTAGCCAGGTACAATCCGAGCATGCTGAAAACATTGACCCGTAAAAATACTAATAATAAAGGAATCATCATATACAACATCTCCAGCCTAGCCCTGTTCGTGGTAGTACACAGCAAGAAAAATTCGTGTAATTTTAGATTGAAAACGATGCACGAAAACGGAACATCGTTTTCAATCTAAATTTACATCATCATTACATTGAGCCGTGTAAATTTAGACCATAAACGATGCACGAAAAGAGAACAGCTTACTGTCGTGTAAAAATACACAGCGATGTAAAATTTTAGATATTCCTCGGGATATTTGCAATTTTTATGAAATATTGAAATATTATGAGTCTTGAGAAGAAAACTACACTACAGTTTGCTATTATTAAACATTTATTCAAAAAAACCTAAATAGTAAAGAAAAACCAAAGAACACCCACCATCACGAGCACCGCCAGGCTGGGGCACGGTAGAATACGAATATATATATTCAATAATATATTCATATGCTGCTGATATTTTAACCGCTCACTGGGGAAACCAAACGAAATTTCGTTCCGGACAGTCATTAATACAGGTCACTGCCGGGTCAGGAGGGATTTTTGCTCACATATGCCTCGGATTGTTCACGCAAATTCCTCTCCTGGCAATATTCCGGATCCCTGCCAGTGCAACATCTGCCGTCGCTGTAATCGAGAAACAAATAATTAATTTTTATAACATCATTCGTTTGTATTTTACTTTAGAAATTTACCACTTTAGCTATGTATAGAGATGATTAAGCTGCGTATTGAAACGAAGACGTTCTGTTTCCGAAGAATGACTCGACTGGCAAATGGTATACAAAAAAACAACAAACAAACAATTTCATTCAATTTTAAATCAACAGATATAATTTTACACTGCTTGCGATATAAATTTCATTGGTCGCTTTATTTTTACATCACGGAATGTAAAAATATAGCAAAACAATTTATTCCTATTCGCTTTTTGAGAACAGACTAAAATTACATCAAAAAGAGTGGAAAATTACATCTTTTTTTGATTATACTTGAGAAAAAATAGATCACGCGTGTTTTAGATTCCGTATACTTTTAGAAATTTTTTGCTGTGTAGATAACCGTTTTTTTGTTAGGTGTTATTGTGTAAATATATACCACACGAAAATTAAATCCCATGATTTTTTTCAATAATCAGAGTCGAAACATCGAAATCCATATTTTTTTAGTAATATTTTTTAATATTAACGATGAAAAGACTTAATTTACATCCCTGTGTATTTTTACACGACAGCTTTCTTCGTTGGATTTCGTGCATCGACTTCGATCTAAATTTACACGCTCCCAAAATTACATCATTGGAAAAATACACCGTGATAGAATTTTAGGTCAAAATCGATGTTCCGTTTTCGTGCATCGTTTTCAATCTAAAATTACACGAATTTTTCTTGCTGTGTAGGTGTATACACACCTACACGAACAAAAGAATAACCGCTAACAAGAGCCATCTGAAATGTGTGCATGATCTAGCGATGTGTCATACATTCTTCACCACTTTTGGTCGTTCTAGAAGTTGTTCTTTTATAATGATTCAGTATTTATCTAAAGAGCAAAGTTCCGGAGAGTTCGAGAGGTTTAGATCTGTCGGCACAAAATCGATATCATTTGCTTGAAGCTAGTTCTTCGTGTATTACAGTGGTCGGCAACCGTTTGAATCGGAAGAGCCAATAACTTCAAATTTTCAAAATTTCAGAGTTTGAAAGAGCCACGGTCATCATTTATTGTTTATTTTGTTAAAAAAAAACAAAATGATGAATGAACATTACTTTTACGAAAATAAATTTAAATCCAGTGGAGTTTTTTTTTCTAACATTTGGATATTTCTTAGAAATCTGTTTCTTATTACCAATAAGTACAAGAACTCTTTTCTGGATCGTCTTAGAAGAGTTGATTTTAATTTTTTATAAAATTTAATGCGTGGCAAATATCGTGAAGAATACTTTGCATGACGTTAAAGTGAAAGATTTGAACATATTTACATAAGCAGAATATTTTTTGTCTTATTTATAATTTTATAATATTTATAATTTCTTCAACGAAGAAAAGCTTATAAAATAACAAAGTAAAGAGAAATAATTTTTCTCAAAGTTATCAAGCTTATTGACATTTCCCCTGATTTAGCATATCCTTTCAACAATGCTGAAGGTTGAGGCGAAATTCAACTTATATTTATGTAGCCGAAAATTTTTATTTTTAAAAAATATGTTCCTGACAACTGACAAATTTCAGAATTTTATGTATCTGTAAAATTCGAAATATCATTTTATGTAACATTTGATTCTTCAGTATTGTGCGTCCAATGTAATGCAAAAAGAAAATTCAATCTATTGTAGATTATTCAGCACAATGCTGGCTAAAGCTTAGATTACTAGAAAAAAATCTGTGGCTTGACCAATCTAAATCTATAATATTATTGAATTCATTCATTGATTTGATTCATTGAAAATTCGTATAATAAAGAAACAGTACTTTTTATCTGGCAAAATCAGCTCAAAGATACTTTTAAAGTTTCGAAACAAAAAAAAATATAAATAAATCAACGGTAATTAACCCTTAATCAAAAATAAAAAAAAGGCCATTTCTGAAAACTAGTTCCAAATTTGTGTGCTGTTGGTAAAAATTGGCTACAGGCTTGATATTTTAATTGTGTTCAAAGACACAATTAACACACGACTTATTACAGGGCACGACACTTAACCACACTTAACGTTCTTACAAACGAAAAAAGGATTCAATATTACCTTTTTTTTGTCGAACGGTTTCGGGCTCGATGTTGCGTATCTAGAGAACGATGTCCGACTGATCACACGAAGAAATTACTAGCAGGATCGTATTTCGAGTGTCGTAGTATTCGTCGAAAGATGGTTCCTTTATGAGATTTTCCTTTTGGTGAAGGTGAAAAGCAGCGACAAAATTGGTGGGTCATCTTCATTCATTAGCGGTTTCTCGGAAGTACTAATGAACATCGACTCCCATGCAGAGGTGCAAAGAGATCCCTACATGTAGCATGCAGCGCACGACTTTTAGCCGATTCTAACAGACCGACGTCAGCCACGAAAGAATCGTCTTGCAAAGTTGCAGACTGATTCTTTCTCCCTTATGTGCAGAACGTCGAACGTGTCTGCAAGTAAAAGCCAACCGCGCGGTAAAATCCTTTGACTGCACGTTCCGAAAATTACAAACGATTCTCCGAAGTTAGGAACAGTTGCAAACTTGCAAGCCCGAAGATAAAATCCCTTGAGCCGAACAGAAAGAATCATTTCCGAAGATAGCTACAGTCTGCAAGTTGCTTGCATGCAGCGCGATGATGCGATGTACGTTTGCAAACTTGCAAGTTACAGGCAGAACCGTAGACCCGTTCTTGTGCGGTTCGATTTGATCCATCCCAACCCAACCTAAAACCGAACCGAATCCATGGCATGGTGTAAGAAAATGATAGGCCGAGGTGCCGTCGACTATCCATTCAGTTGCCGTTCAGCCAGCGAAGCGGCATGCCGTACGACAAGAGCAAGGATATGTTGAAGTTGTTGTTGTTGGTGCCTTCGTGTTCGTTTCGTTTTCTTCTAAGACGGATTCGAAAGGAAGTGGTGCCCAAATTTTATTTGAATTTTCAATTATCATACCAGGGTGATTGATATAAATCATCAAAGCAAATACAAGCAAATTTGTTTTGATTATAACTTTGTCATTTTACAAGTTATTTATAAACACAAAGTTGTTAATTAAAACTGATCCAAACACTGTTGGAAAATCATCTATATTGTTTTATAACAGAGCTGCCTTAAAATTCTTTAAAGTTTCGTTCCGAAAAATTCAATCGATTCTCCAAAGGCAGGATCACTTGATTAGTAGGATCACAGATTAAATTGTGTGAATTTCAATTTTAGAATTCAGTTTCATTTGCTTAGACATGTATAAGAATCACGTCATCTTTACCAAGTTATCTACAGTTTTTACAGAAAGTTTTTACAGATCGGTACAAAACTCAATAGAAATTCAGTGCTTGCTCGTCGTCATTCCAACCTTGAACTCAAAAACTTCACACACTGTTTGATTCGAATCTTCTGATAAAGTTTTATAACTTGGTTTTAATTAATTTCGCGTCCTGAACTCGAATTTTTGGTCAGATTTTGTCTATCGCATCCAGTATTACTGATAAGGCTTTTAAAAATCAGTGCTATGATAAATCAATAACTGTCTATATATTATTTTTTACTTCTTTGCTGAAGACTGTAAAGCGTTTTAAGTTATACTTTGAAAAATATCTATAATTCATTTTGGTATAAAATTTCATCAGAATTTCGTCTCAACAGAAGGAAGAAAAAATTTCTTTTACTTCAAAGCCAAAATTACTTGCAGTCTTCGTAGAAACTTAAATTTTAAAAATCTTACTCAACGGTTGCTATTTATCTCAGATATTACGAAACTGCTTATAAAAAGCTGGACGTTTCACGGTTAAACATATCACGCTTTCGCCCATCAATCAGTCAATTGCATAATCTTCAAAATAAGAAGTATGGAAACTGAATAAATTATTGATTTATGTTTCAAAGTCAGCAACTTATGTACTTTTTATCAAAATAAATTGACTAAAGGATTAACATGAATGAACATTTTCATACAAATCGGAATTTTTTATTCAAGTTTTTTAAACTGTTTGCGTATCTTTCGTAACGAACTTTTGAAATCTGCCACTTTTAAGTTTAACTTCGCGAGAACTACTATGAAGAATTTTTGCAAAAGGCTTTGATAAGTATCTCAAATATCAAAATTTAAATAAAACAAGTCCAAAAAAGTAGATTTTCAAACAACTGCTGAATCACATATTTGAAAAACGCTGAATCACATTAAAAAAACGCTTTGATACGAAATATGAATTAATGGCATGAAATCAAATAACATCGCGTTTAAAGGTTGAAGTGACAGTGAGCACTTAGCTTATTTAATAGAACTATGAACGGTAATGTGTATCAACTCCATTTCATTTTACAACGGTGACCAAAAATGGCACTCAGCTCGATCATTTTATGTTAACCTGATTTTCTTTGATTTTTCTTTTCAAGCTCCTTGAATTTGTGAATGTTGGCAACCCTGCTCTCAATACTGAATCTTTAATATGTGATTCTATTTTATCAAGTGATCCTATCCATGGAGAATGGATTGAATTTTTCGGGCCGCAGCTGTGTTATAAAACAATAAAGATGATTTTCCAACATTTTTAAGATAAGCTTTTATTAACACTTTTGTATTCATAAATAACTTGTAAGATGACAAAGTTATAATCAAAACAAACTAGTTTTTATTTGCTTTGATGATTTATCTTAAACACCCTAGAATGATCATTGAAAACTCAAATAAAATTTGGGCACCACTTCCTTTCGAATCCGTCTTAGAAGGAAACGAAACGAGCACGAAGGCACCAACAACAACAACAACTCCAACATGTCCTTACTTCTGTAGTACGGCGGCGCGCCGAGTGTTTTGCAGACAGCCATGTACATACGCTACACACGCACGCTTCGATGGCTGAACGGCAACTGAATTGATGGTCGGTGGCTGTGGCTCTTCGGCCTATCACTTTCTTTCTCCATGAACTCGGTTCGGTCGGTCCTAGGTTAGTGGAACGAATCCAACCGCACAAGAACGAGTCCACCGTCCTGTAACTTGTAAGTTGCAACTTGCAAATTTGCAAACGTACATCGCATCATCGCGCTGCATGCAAGCAACTTGCAGACTGTAGCTATCTTCGGAAATGATTCTTTCTGTTCGGCTCAAGGGATTTTATCTTCGGGCTTGCAAGTTTGAAATTTTCGTAACGTGCAGTCATCGCGACTTTTACTTGCAGACACGTTCGACGCTCTGCACGTAAGGGAAATAGAATCAGTCTGCAACTTTGCAAGATGATTTTTTCGGAGCTGACGTCGGGCTGTTAGAATCGGCACTGCATGTTTCATGATGGGATCTCTTTGCACCTCTGCTCCCATGCGTTCAAATGTGAGCCTTTCATATAGATCAGGCATGTCAAACTCGTTTAAGTGTGCGAGCCGCATTAAAAATCTCTCATTTCCAAAAATAATATTATTTCCTCTCGTAGCAAAAAAAAAAATCTTTTTAAAATTTTGTGGCAGGAAAGCCAGCATACTTCTGTGTAGTAGGGAATTTTGTGATAATTTAAGACGGGGCTACGGGGCGAATTCTCGGGCAATATTTTAAATAATCTTTTTAAAAAAAAATAACGTTATGAATCCGAATCGATGGCATATCATTTGAAAGATTGTTTTAATAAAACTATAAGATATTGAGCATTAAAACATTTCAATATTAATATCTACACCCCGAATCAGTTAAGTAAGCATAGCTTATCATTTATTTGAAGGTTCAATTTAAAAAACGGACTGTCCTCACAATTAAAAACAGCTTTCAAATTTAGATATAGTTAAAGCGAATTATTTCACGAAAATACGGAACACTTTGCAAGAGTGGCTTCAGAGAGTGGATTTGCTAGAGAGATGTGTTGTTACAGAAAATTATGAAAAGTTTCTGATTTCGCGGCTTTACATCACACCTTCAGAAAGAAGACAACGCGAATAATGGCATTTTAATGTTGAATCTCCGGATAAACACAGGATAGAGGGATAAAAACTATGTTTGACTTACCGGCCCTGACGCTTTCAGGAATGAACGTAGGTATCATACTGAGAACTTTTTATTAGATTCGAATTCTATCTTGTCCTTTACCTTTCCGAAATGGCCATCCGTGATTTCTTTCTTCGACAAGTGCTTTACTTGATAAACTATTAAGAATCTACCCTCGATATATATGGGTATTTTTGTAGTGAATATTGACACGCTTTGTAATTTCGGAAAGATCGGATGCAAACATCTGTCATTTTTGATTCAATCATGATGTTGATTGGCCCAGTTTTGCGTGTTCTGAGCGATGATGATTGAGAGCAAATATTTTACAGTTTGGAGCTTAAAAATCTATTGTTTCTGGAACCACATCATTTTTAAAAAACTTTCTCATTAAAAGCGTATTTAAAAAAAAAAAACTTCAAGATGTTCAATGTACCGTTAGAGAATCATTCTACCTGTATCCTGTCTAACAATAATACAAGATATAATAGATTTAATAACTTGATTATGAATAAATCCTGTGAAGTAGAATCACCGATTTATAAAACAAATGTCTCACCGTATTGAATATTTTCTATCTTGCTTTGTGATATTCACTACAAAAGTAAGAAACGAATCTACAAGTTATAAATAGATTATTTGCTATCACTTGATTCCATTTGATTTACATAGAAAAGCGGTGGCTTTGCCACAATTTAACACGCAAGTGAAGAAAACAGGATAAAATAACAATCATCTGATGCAAAGCGGTGGAAACAACTTTTCAACCTGGCCAAAGCTAAAAATATGCAGTTGGTATCATTTCGTTCGAAAGCCAACGTCGTCGTTGTTTCCAGCAAAGCATCTTCATCGCGCTTCACGTCGTTTTTCTGATTCGATTTGGTTGCTTTCGACCGACGACAACGCTCCACGCCAGACGACGGACACGGCCGGCTTCCCTAAGGTCCCACCGGGGTCGCCTTTCCGTCTTCGTCGTCGTTGCCTTTTTCCCCTGCAGCGGCCCTGTTCTTCAGAATGCTGGTAATGAAAAATTCACCCGCTTTGTAGGAACTGCGCACCAATGGACCGCTGGCCGTGTACAGGAACCCGAGTTCGTTACCACGTTTTTCCCAATGTTGGAACTTTTCCGGCGTGACGTATTCAATCACCTTCAGGTGCCGCTTGGTGGGCTGCATGTACTGGCCGAGTGTGAGGCAGTCGACACCCACCGCACGAAGATCTGTTGGTAGGAAAGGGAGGGAGAGAGAGAGAACAGAGAAAACAACAATAATAATTGAAATCCTTCTTGGGATAAACGAGAGGATATGGGCTGCAGCCGATCAGAGGGTTTGGTCACAAATGAATAAAAAAAAAAACAAGAGTTTTTAATTTCGATATACCGTTACCTGATGACATGTTCTAAATATTTTTTAATTTTCCGAAGTGCGTTACGTAGTTTTGGAACGACCCCATCACTTAAAACAGCAAGAAAAAACAACATTACTTTCTCAAGCCCATCTTCTAAGCAATGTCTGTGTTCTTTGACACGATAATTGAAACAGAAGCTTAAAGGATTTGCTTAATTTTTTTTTTTTTTTTTTTTTGAAAAACGAAAACAAACATACAGGATTTCAGTGAAGCTTCATGTTTCTTTGAAAAGATCTAAATTTAACACTAAGCCAATAAGAACATATTTCAAGGATATGATGGCTAGCATTTTACAAATGCTAAAACCACCAGCCTTAAGAAAGAGTAAAATGTATATTTGACGCCGTGGACGAGATTCGATCTCACGATCGCTGTATCAGAAGGCCTCAACGCTATGCTCAGTCTAGGTCAAGGTCGGTGGACTTGGAATTTGTATAGAACCGAAATTCTAAAAATCATGTTCATTTATAGAACCTCTGGAGAATTTGAAACCAGAATTCCCGTTTAAATTGAATAACAAGCTGTAACACTATAGGGCATTTTGAGGCACGCCAGAGCCTCTACAATTTTTGGAAATTTTGTTTAGAATAATCAACTAGAAAATCTTCAATTGGATGTTAAATCTTGAAAAAATAAATTAAGAGACAAACATGAGTGTAGATGGACGAAGCTTTTGACATATCTCATTAATATTATAGTATATAGTATAGTAGAAAGGGCTCGCTTATTTCTGTCATACAAGGGTGGTAGTTTTCAGACAATTTTATTCGATCCTGATCAGTAAATGTCGACAAAAGAATATCTAAGTCGTCTAAGAATTGAATGACCAAGCAACAAAGTCAATCAGGCAGCAATGGCAATGTTGCATGTCATTGTTGCATTCTACTCGAATCACACACTCGGGCAGCTTTTTTATTTGATTTTGTGGATGTGTTGGAGAGCATTTAATGTTATTCGTTCGTGCCGGAAGTCAAGACAGAAAGCAACTCTTGCCAACAAATGCCATACAAATTGTAGTCAAACCGCCGAGAAATGAAAACTCAACCAACGCTTCAAGAGCACAATCACAGCAGTCCAACCGACCAAGTCGCTCATTGGCACCAGCTCAATCCCAAGCAAACCGTTCAACAACACCGATCAAAAGAAACCAAAGCGACTCTCTCAAACAAACCCAACCACCACTGAAAAAGCAAGCAACCACCCAACCACCTCCCGAATCCGAAGGCTCCGACGATCTAGGATCCGAAACCGAAGTACCAATGGACAGTTGCAGCCAGGATATGTTCTCCCAAAATTAAAATAGCAAAATGACCACCTCTCAAAATTCTTCAACACAAAACCCGTCCCCACAAGACTCGGAACATCAACAAGGATCGCCCCAACACAACCGCAATCAGGTACAACCCGTGACTCTAGAATCACCCATGCTCAACACCTCAACCACAACAAACCATCGCACAAATCGTAACTACAGTAGAAACCGCCCTCAAATAAGAGAAGAAACACTAGTCCTGCAGTGGAACGTTTGTGGTGCCCACCCACGCAGAGCAGAACTCCAGCATCTTATTACCCGATACGACCCAGTTGCAGTTGCCATTCAAGAGCTTCGTACATCTAATCTACAACGGTATGTTAACAACTTTAGCTGGTTTTCATCTCCTAGCATATACCCTCACACATCAAGCGCCGGGATCGGAATTAGAAATGGTATTCCGTTCTCCCAAGTAAGCCTAAACACAAACCTTCCTGTGTGCGCAGTTACCATAGAAGTACCCATCAAAGTCACCATCTTATCGACCTACATCCCGAATAGAGAAACCCTCACAACATTTGAAACGGAGTTCGAAAACATAATCCATTCTCTTCCACACCCTCTTCTAATCATTGGCGATTTCAACGCCCATAGTACAACCTGGGGTGGAAAACGCACTGCTCGTCGCGGCTGTCTTATTGAAAAACTCAGCGCTGAAAATGCACTCATAATTCTAAATTCTCTTGACCACACCTATTTCCACCTATCCAACGGCACAATTAGTGCAATCGATCTTTCCTTGGCATCGCTATCCATCTGCAACCGTCTCTCATGGCAAGTCGAAAACGACCTGTGCGGTAGCGATCATTTTCCGATTAGAATCACCTTAAATACACAATCAAAAGTGCAAAAGTATCGTCCCCGCTGGCTAGAAAATCAGGCTAACTGGCAGCTTTTCGAGGAAACCTTACAAGAAACAATAGACCCTAACGCTACACCCACACTAAACGAATTAACAGAAGCAATTATCAAGGCAGCCGAGGCCAGCATCCCCCGCACTAGCGGATATTGCCAGCGCAAGGCCGTTCCTTGGTGGAACGAGAGAGTTAAGGAATTGATCAAAGATCGTAGAAAAAAATTAAGAACCCTGAGGAGTCTTGCTCCGGACGATCTCAGTTTTGCTGACGCTTTGAAAACCTTTCAAATAGCACGCAACGCCTCACGCCGCGGTATACCGGATGCAAAAAAAGCTTGTTGGGAAAACTTCGTTGCGTCTTTCTCCTGGGCAACTCCCACATCGGTAATGTGGCAAAACTTCAATCGCTTTTCTGGAAAGCGCAAACCATCAAGAATGGTGCTTAAAACACCCAACGGATTAATAGATGATAGTCAGCAAATCGCAAACTTTCTCGGTGATCACTTCCAATCCATGTCCGACCAACCACTACTTCCTTTCCCTCCTGCACCAAGAAGCACCCGTCATAACCGAAAAGCCATATCGGATTTAGAAAAGAAATTTTCTATCAACGAATTTTTCACTGCGACAAAATCAAAAAAAGGCCATTCTGTTGGACCGGACAACATAAGTAACGAAATGTTGCGTCGACTCCCTATTGCAAATAAAACACAACTTCTGGATCGTTTGAATGAGTTATGGGAAAATGAAACTTTTCCCTCTTCATGGAAGGAAGCAATAATAATACCCATTGGGAAGGCTGGCAAAGATCCCAAAATAGCAAGCAACCAGAGACCTATATCGCTTACTAGCTGCCTTGGAAAAACTATGGAGCGTATGGTTAATCGTAGGCTCGTTCAGTGGATCGAAGATCGACAATTGTGGAGCTCAAATCAATACGACTTCAGAAAGGGGAGAGGAGTTGATCAATACCTCACGGAATTGGAGGCGGCGCTAGATGGTCCGTTTGAAAAAAAGCAACACTCCGAGTTAGCCTTACTTGACCTTAGTAAAGCGTACGATACCGCACAAAAAGCACCGATACTTGCAACCCTTGCAAAATGGGGCATCAGTGGAAAACCATATATGTTTCTGCAAGATTTTCTCACGAACAGAAAATTCAAAGTGTCGGTCGGTGGAGCTTTTTCCGAATTAAAATCCCAGAATAATGGAGTCCCCCAAGGATCAGTCTGGCCGTAACACTGTTCCTTATCGCAATGGAGCCGCTGTTCGAAAGAATTCCTCGTGGCATCCAAACCTTTGTGTATGCCGACGACATTGTCCTGCTTGTATCAGGTGTACAAGTCAAAAGTCTAAGGAAAAAACTGCAAAAGGCAGTTACTTCCGCTGTAGAATGGGCTGCTGAAATTAAGTTTACTATCTCATCAGAAAAGTCAAACATCCTTCACATCTGCCGTAGGAGGAAACACAAAGCAGTTCCCCAAATAACGATCCTCGGAGAAAGTGTTCCTGAAGTGAAAAAAGCTCGCATACTTGGAGTGACTTTTACTAAAACCCTCAATTTCGCGTCTCAGATATTTGAAACTAAGACAGCACTGCAATCTCGGTTAAATCTGCTACGTGCCATAGGCGGCCGACCATATGGTGGTCAGAGGAACTGTATCCTGAATCTGTTCAAAAGCATAGGTGAGTCAAAAATGTTTTACGGCATAACACGATAGCGAGAAAAGGCACCAACTCACTGAAAGCGCTCATGCCCACATACAACTCCGCAATACGTATCGCAGCAGGAGCTATGCGCAGCAGCCCAGTTTTGTCAATGCATGCTGAGAGTGGAACACTTCCGTGGAATTTTCGTCTCACTGAACGCCTCACAATTAATTCGATACGCATGCTTGAAAAACCACATGGTCTAATAATTCCCGCCTCGAAGAGGTCACTGGAGGCTTTCGAAACGCTTACGGGAAAAACGATTCCCACAATAGCTCGTTCTATCACAGTCAGCACTCGACCCTGGAACGCGGAAAATCCAAACGTAGATTGGTGGATCAAAAAACAATTCAAAGTTGGAGAAAACAATCAGAAAGCAGTCCAGCTGTTCAAACACCACTAAGAACAACGCTACACAAACTTTCTGAAGATATTCACAGACGGCTCAGTAGCGAATAACCAAGTGGGCTTCGGTGTTTCGTGTGAAAATAGACAGTCATTCTACCAACTCCCCGAACAATGTTCCATTTTTTCCGCTGAAGCAATGGCAATACTTTACGCCCTGAAAAATATAGCGGCCAAATCTAGATATCGTTCAGTAATTTTCTCGGACTCGGCCAGTGTTTTGGCAGCAGTGGACGCCGGTAATTCCCTGCATCCATGGGTGCAAGCGATAGAGGAAGAGCAGAAAAAACTAAGTGCCACATTATGCTGGATTCCTGGGCATGTTGGCATCGAAGGAAACAGAAAAGCGGATGAGTTGGCGGCAAAAGGAAGAAACGGACCAAGGAAGTCAATTGAAATCCCAGCTTACGACGTTATCACCTGGGTGAGATCAGAGTTGAGAATTAAATGGGAAGAAGAATGGTAAAGTAACCGGCAGCTGTTTCTAAGAAGAATAAAAAACAATACTCTACGATGGATGGATAGAGAGGATCCCTTGGAACGACGTGCCCTTACCAGATTGAGAATTGGACATACCCTACTTACACACCTGGAATTTTTCACTAAGGGTATCCAAATGTGCGTTTCCTGCAATGAGCCGCTGACAGTGGCCCACGTTATTGGAGCATGTAGATTGTACGCGAAGGAAAGGCGAGACAGTGGTATCGACCACGATATCGTATCAGCATTGAACACAGTTAACGAAGATAATATCATACAGTTTCTTAAAAGTGCTAATTTACTTCACAAAATTTAAGTTCTTGTAAATATTGTAAATCTTTTATCAAGAGGAAGAATGACCATGTCGGTTAAAATCCTCTCTAAATAAACAAATTAGAATTAGAATGTTATTCGTTGCGCAACAATTTGAAAAATGGAATCTTTCACTGTGAGAAAAAAATGTATCGCATGACATATACATTCAAGGCACTATCAAAGTCAACTGACATTAGCTGTCAGACACTGAGCATTTGCAGCTCTGCTTACATCATGTTCTCACGTCTCCCCTTTTCACGTTTCATGTCTAATGTTATTGCGTCTTACATATCACTATCTCATGCCTTACATTTCTCATTCCCACCTTTCATTCAATCTCTTGAATTTCTCACATCTCACCACGTCACGTTTCGCGTCTTATTATCTCACGTCAAGTGATTCTACCTCTCACGACTCACGGTTCGCTTTCTTACATCTCTCATGTCTCATATCTCAATTTCGCACGTACAAAGTTTCTCACGTCTCACGGTCTTACATCTTATGCCTCACTTATCAAGTCATATTGGCTTCTTCGATTGATGCTTTTCAATCAATTTGGAATCAAAACCTAAAAACATTTTTTTTACGTTTCGGCCTACTACTTTGCAGCCACCCTCAGAAAACTATACAAAACCATAAATTATTATAAAGTTTTCACATTTTTCCATCACAAAATCAATATTTACATTTCTTCCTTTTTTAAGTTTGATGTCTAATATTCCAGATGTTTTTTCGTTTACCTTCTTGGTTTACTCTTTCTAAACTAAAGGGTGTCACGATAAAATTGCCATACACAAAATTGATTCGCAAAATTCGAGTTATCATCCGATTGCCATCAAATTTTCAGGGCTGGAAAAAAAGGTTCTAAACTTCATTTTATTTTATTTACAGTCCAAACGCAAATGCCCGCACCTTGGCCTTAACCCCGGCCATAAGATTCTGCACAACCTTTAAATCAACCATTTTTTTTGCATGTAACCCATACTTTCTTCAGTTCCTCGACTGTCTTCACTACCTTAGGTCATTTAAAAGGTGCTGCTTCATAATCGTCCAATATTTCTCGATGGGGCGGAGTTTCGAAGTGTTGAACATTTTCGGCACGACATTGACCTTACTGTCCGCATACCACTTCAGCACGTCCTTGGAGTAGTGGCATAAGGCCAAATCCGGCCAGAAGATTGTTGGGACATTGTGGGCCTTCAAGAGAGGAAGCCACCGTCTCTTGAGACACTTTTTCATGTACACCTGTCCGGTCATCGTGTCCTGGGTCACGAAAGGTGCACTCCGCTTCCCGCACGTGCAGATGGCTTGCCCATGGAACGTCTTTGGCCGTGAAAAACAGGTGGCCGGAACTGTTTGAAGTCGGCCTTCATATATGTTTCGTCATCCATGATGCAGCATTCAACTTTCGTCAGCATGTTGAGTTCCAACTTCCTACACGGGTTTTGGCGGACTTGTTCTGCTTCTCGTCACGATTAGGGGCCTTTTGTACCTTGAACGTTCAAAGCCCAGCCTTAGTTTTGGCCGTCGGGACAAAATTTCGGCTTGGGTGCACCTTCTTAGCCACATCCCGAACGGAGGCGTTCGGGTTTCGGTTGAAAGCCCCAACAGCGCGGTTGTGATTTTTGGTGTTGTACGGAATACTTTTTCCTTCACTTCTGGACTTCCGATTGGTGATCAATTGTTCCTCGAGCCGCTTTAATACTCGCGACACCGTGGAATTCGCGATTCCAAACGTTTTAGTGATGGAACGATGCGAGAGATCCTTGTTCTCGTGATGAATTCGTAAGATTTTATCACGCACGAGTTGTTTTTTCGACTCCATTTGTTCACAGGACTTTAAAACTTGCGCAGGATGTAAACAATGCACTATGAACTAAATACACCCAAATTTCATTAAATTTTACCCCACGGTTAAAAAGTTAGAACAATTTCATAGTGCGGCAATGGACACCTTTTATATGCTTCGTCGAAGTTGAACTTATGGTTCTGTTCTAGGTCTCGCGTCTCGCACATCTTTCGTGTCACCTCTCATTTCCACTTTTCGCGTGTGATTTTTTAAGGTTTAAAACCCTTACAAATTTTGTTTTGTTTTACACGGATTCCGGGATATGAACGTAGAATAAGTGCTCTGAAACTCTTTCGGTATGCTGACAATAAAATACCAGAGTGCGTGAATATGATATTTTGATTTTAATAATCACAATTCAACGACTCTATTTTTCCATTTTTTTAGCGTTTAAATAGCTGTGGGAAGATAACGCCTCAAATGCTACGGCTAGGGCATTGTCCCTAGCTTTGGGCAAACCTAAAAACCCCAGAGCAGTCTTAGAAACATAGATCAGAGCTAAAAGGCCACCTAGTCAAGCTGCGCGTTCCTACTAGAATGATGTATGGTGATGTAGATTGTTCCTAGCTTTGGGTAAACCTAGAAACACGAGACCTTCCCAGATCTTCGAGTAAACCTAGTAGAAACGGGGCCGCCTTAGTAACATAAATCATAACTAGGAGGCCCCTCCTCACGCCAAATGAATCAAATGAAAATATTGGGATACAGAATAGGGGTAGGCTTAATAGCGGCACGTTATCCAAACATATGGGAACATTCTGCCTAGCCTTTTTTATCCAAGATTTTATCATTAATTTGCCTGATTCCTGGCAAAAAAATTATTTGCCTGAGAAAACTGAAAAACCTAAAAAAGGAAGAAATCAATTCCATCTTTTTAAGATGGCATAAAGCCTATCCACTTAGGGATTTTTAGCATTAAAGCTATTTTCAACATTCGGTAATGAATGATAGTATGTATTTTAAGTTTATTTTCTTAAACTCAGACTCGCTTATAGCGTAAGATCCCAGCGTACGAAAACGTATTCTTGCAAATGAGGCCGCGTTTTCACAAAACTCATTTTTCATGTACACGTATTGATGCATTCATCTTTAAAATTTTATACGTTAAATACACACTTTTGAAGTCAATTTTGAGTTTCAAAATATCAGAATAATTTTTTAAAACTGATGTGTACTTGTTTTAGCACTCACAGAAGTTTTAAAACACTATATTCAATGATTTTCAAAAAGTAATTTAAGTGCAATTGTTGCATTCATCAATAGAAAAAGCCCCTAGATCAGGCATGTCAAACTGGGGGTTCGCGGGCCGCATGCGGCCCGCGGCCTAGGTCAATGCGGCCCGCGTAGCTCCGTCTTAAATTGTCACAAAAAAAACACCACTGATTTTTATGTAAAATATTACTGCAAAAAAACTAAAGCTGAATGTACCGATTTAACTGATTTTGGCTGCGGCCCTCTACGTCATAGAAAATTTTTAATGCGGCCCGCACACCTAAACGAGTTTGACATGCCTGCCCTAGATGTAGACTTTTGATGTCTGTATAACAGTTGAAGGCTCTGCTGGAGCTTTCAAATGAGCTGTCAAATCTGGCAAACAATATGCTTCTCTTTCCACCATATGTGAATTTAGGTTAGGGAGACAAAGGCAGACAAAAGCTCGAACTGCTCGATTTTTCGACTGTTATAATGTTCGCAATAATTTATTTATGCACGCATCAATTAGAAAATTTGTGAAAACGAGGCCTGAGGTACAGTTATATATAAGATGGAAGGGGTCTTCTATATTTGATTCACAACTACCACATACTGGAGATTCAGTACACTGAATGTTGTGCATATGGTAGTTGAGTTTACAATGACCGGAGAGTGCTCTGATCAGGATGCTGCAATGAGATTTACATGAAGTTAACGAATAACTCCATATGATAGGAGATGGTGTTTCTAAAAAAAATAAGTTTGGCGACAAGTGTCCGCCACTATACCGCTGATGTGAAAACCGCGGACAGAGGTACAACCGAAAAAAAACTTAGATCAACTTACCTTTGAGAGTTTGCTCAATCTGCTCATCTGTCTCGCCCAACCCAAGCATTATCGAAGTTTTAGTAATCAGCTCCGAATTTACCTCCTTAACACTCTCCAGACACCGGAGACTCTGCCTGTATTGGGCCCTCCGATCTCTAACGAAGGGCGTCAACAATTCCACCGTTTCGATGTTGTGTGCATAAACATCCAGCCCGGACAGGGCCACAGTTTTAACGCACTCCAAATCGCCCCGGAAATCGGGTGCCAAACACTCGACAAAGATCTTGGGATTGCGTTGCTTGATCTCTCGAATGGTGGCCGCAATGTGGTTGGATCCCCCATCGGCGATGTCGTCCCGATCCACCGAAGTAAGGACGATGTAATCGAGGCCCCACGATGCAATGGCCGTAGCCGTGTTGCGAGGTTCATCCGGATCCAGCGGAGGAGGAGCACGGGCCGTTTTGACACTACAGAATCGACAGCCTCGGGTGCAGGTGTCGCCCATAAGCTGTCGGAGAATAAAAAAAAGAAATCCACGTCAAGATTTCTTAATCTTTATGTACCTACTAGGTAATGAATTTTATTTTTTGCTGTCCTTCAAAATTTAAATCTTTTAATGTACTGTTATTATTCGTCAAGAAATACTGAACATCTCTGGATTTTTATATTACATACAAGTAATCATCGATCAATGAACAAAAATTCTTGACCCCATGTGCTGACCATAGTTGCTAAACTGAGTTTGAAACCAAGAGTGAATCTCTTATCAGTAAACGAAAGAAAAAATAACTAACAACAACAAGCAATCAACTCACCATAATCGTGGCCGTCTGTGTCCCATGCTCGCCACCTCCCCAACACTCGCCAATGTTGGGACACTTGGCTTCCTCACAAACCGTGGCCAGTTTCAGCTCCCGAAGTTGGTCCTTGATCTGGCTGTAATTTTTACCCATGGGAATTTTCGTTTTCAACCACGGGGGCAATCTGAGCCGATCGTTTTCACCTTTCTCTCGTTTAAGCTTTCCCTCGTAGCTGTCCCAGTCCTCTCGGTTGTGGTTCGGATTCTGAACAAAGTCCTGGAAGCTGGGCCCACTCTCCAACCGATCCCGAATCTTCCGCAACGATTCACTGGCCACGGCCGCCATTGCCGTGTGTTTACATTGCGAATGGACCTTGAACGGCACACACGAGAAAGGTATTTCATAATCGCCAATCAACTCACAACTAGGTATGAAATTATAACTTTCCACGGTTCCATTTGAACTCTTAATACTTACAAAACGTTCACTTACCTTTAAACAACTAAACTTTCCACTCTGGAAACTATTCTTCAATAAATTTGAAGATATTTGCGACATAACGACTGTTTTTCCGTATCAGCAAATTTCGAGTGATGACGATTCATGACACAACAATGATTTTTTTTTTTTTTTGTTTGTTGGTGTCTTGCTGACAGCTACGAGCCGATACGGCCCATCTCGCTTCTGTCTTTTTGATGTTCTATTTTGTGTTGTTGTTTCTCAAACTGTTGTGGAGTGGATGGTTGTTCCCAACGTTCCCAAGGGGCTTTGGGGGCTTTTGGTTGTTCCTCAAACTGTTGTTTTTGTTTTCTTGATGAAGTCTACAATTTGTTGCAGTTCTGATTCGCTGTTAAGTTCAAGTATGTTTTCTAGTGGAATACTGTTGTTCAATAATGGGTAGTTCATTCTTATGTTGTCGTGTCTCGGGCAATAATACAGTAGGTGCACAACAATGATCCGCGATGCCAGGTAAATTTTTGACGTTTTGGAGTTAGGACAAATGTATGGCCGTTTTCGAAAGCTTTCCAAAAGCTCCCTAACTAATCGAAACTCTTCTATGGAGGACATGGTGTCGCTAGTGTTTGCTTAATAACTCCCATTGTTATCGAGCAGAAATTGCATGCAAGTTTCATATAATCAAAATTTTAGTACTGTATTGCAATTTTAGAACTGCACTGAAAATAATTCAAAGACCGATTTTAATTTTAAAAAAATGTATTTGCATAAAAACACTAATTTTATTTAAATTTATTTTGCCAAATCATTTGCAGTGTAAGGAAAATACTCTAATTTGAAAGACCCCTCAGCTACATAAAGTGCGCAATCAAATTCGCACTATGAAAACTTAATTAAAAACTGAATTTAAAAAATCTTGATGATTCTATGATAGAACTATGAAGAACTTCATTATAATATACATCTGGATTTGGATGATTCCAAAACATGAACACATTTCAGTAAACATTTGATTAGCATTTGATAAAATTTGAAAATAATTCACATTTTTGTCATCCCGCATAAATCAGTATTATACAATGACTATTCCCATTATCTTCTTCCCGAGACACCCGAAAGATTTATTCTATAGTTTTGGATTATTAATGTAAGATAAGGCTTATCATTTTTCCATGAAATGGAATCGTTTGGACGCACTTTACGATACAGGTAACGGGTCGTTAAGTAGAGTAACCATTCAATTTTTTTGCTTTTTTCTATTCGATCCGAGCGAGTTGTATCATACGTGGAATCTTCACTTAATGGTTTTCTCATAAAAAAATTACGATACAATATATCGTGTCCTTTAGATACAATTATTAAAATTAAACTATTGAAATGAAAATCAGTTTTAAAATTGTTTTTATAGCATTTTATTCACATCACAGAAATAAAATTTATTTGTAATTAAAAAAAAACACTTCACACTGTAAAAAGTTACGTGGTTGTGCTTTTCCTGATAACCTTGTTAGTGCTGTTGGCCAGTCTGCACACGACCCTCGCCCCGATGGAACCGGTGGAGCCGGAGACATCCGGCTAGCTGCGACTGGAAAAAGTAATTTTCAATTAGGAAAACTAAAAAATAACCAAAAAAACAAGGTACTTACCCTCGCACAACCGGAACTGACGCCGTCGCCAACCGATCCATCGCACCGTCGGAACCGGTGCTGTTCCGTTCCGAATTCTCCCGAAACTAAACAGCGAGAAAAATTTGATATTCTGCGAAAAAAATCCAACCACGTGTGAAGTGACAGCAGAAAATTTTGGGGTGCGTTGCTAAAATAATCGAATAGTACTCATGATTATTAACTGTATCTTCCAGGCATAATTTTTTATCTTAGCGTCGCGTTGCCAAAATTACTCAATTTGTTTTTTGGAAGATTAATCTTATCTTTTAGAAATGGTTTTTACTCGTTTCTAGCAAAGACACATAAGCAGTGACCAAAAAGAAATCGTAACTATTAATGTAATCAGAACCGAATAATTCGGAAGATGCATGGTATGGTTTTTAGCTATGCGGGATTGCATAACTGATGAAATTTTTTGTCTTTATTGTTATTTTTGTCATTTTTTTTTTATTGATTTAGGACCTTTTTATCATTCGGTCCAAATTTAAAAATTGTCATTTTTCAAGTTTTATCCTTTTTAAATTTTTGATAATTTTGGGTCATTTTTTAATTTATAAGCTAAAGAGAAAATTTTTGTTCAACTCGTTCCAAAATGAATTTTTTTAAATTTTCTCTCAATATGTTTTCAGATTTGTAAGTTTAAATATTTTTGTTCATAAGCCATTTTGAATAATCTTTGTATTAAAAATGTGTAAGCATCTCACGCACACTTTTGCAAATTCTAACGTCAACAAAACATGAAAACTTTTTTTTTGCTTTCACGCACCGCTACTAACACGAGTAGACTTTTGCGCTCGAAGAAGTATTAGTGGTGTAATTTTAATGCAAAAATTAATTCTGACGATGGTCGGTGAGCTTTTTGGCCAATAGGAAGTCGTTCCGTTTCCAGATAGGCGTTACATTTGTGTGAGAGAACTATTCCTAGTAAAAGTACTACGAAAGGGCTCCAGCCAGACTCCAGCCATTAGTTCAAACAAAAATTATATGGCTGCAATCTACTGAGTTGGTCTGACGGGCTCCGTGTTCAAATTTCCTTTTTCTTCGATTTTCTTAAATGTGCTTCGTTGGGAAACTCTATTGTTCGGTTTGTTTTCGCTGTCCCTCGTCTGCCATCAGTGAGCTATCGATATTTTAAGTGATTTTCGGGCTGAAAAAGTGAATTTACTGAATCTGCTTTTGTTTGTGCTTTGTTGGTGTCGAGCACCTTACCATACCGATCTGGACAAAGTTTGAAGCACTACTAAAGCCCGGATACGAATCGCCGAACCGGTTCCAGCAATGGGTAAGTGGCTGCTGATAAGGTTGCTTTTTGATAAGATTATAGATTTTTGAAAATATGAGAAAAGGATCGAAGAGGGAAACACTGGTGGGTGACGCACCAGACTTATTCCCCCTCCCAATCAATTGAGGTGGGGTTCCATGATACTACTACATGGTTTAGCGTTCCCCTCTAATGGACAACAATAATGAATATGAATGGCCCTCTCCCCCATTCCTACTGAATGAAAGAATACTAAGCAGAAATATCGCGCTGGAATGTAAGAATATGTTAATTCATTCATTCATACGACGAACCTTCTTTAATGAGAATAGGAGGGCAGATTAAACGGAAGACGATCGACTGAAACATGCATTAGCATAAAAGAAATGGGGCCCTGCTGGTGCTGAAGACCGTATCAAGAAACTAGTTACAGCCGAGCGACTTGAATCGTCGTTGTGTTAGTAGTCTTAAAGTTTATTCGCAATTAAAAACCTCTGCTACTTGCTCTGTGGAATGTGGTACCTATATTAACTTCTTCAAACATGCATAATTATTCTCAGTAGTATTTTGTCCCATAGAAAATTAAATTTTTATCATATGAATCAATTTAATGACAAAAATATGAAAAATAAACTTAAAGCTTCAACTTAAGTTAATTTTTTTAGAGGGAGTCATTAGCATTCAAAAACAATCAAAATGAAAGTGATTGAATGACAAGGCTCAAGGCTGTTTTGTCAACTTTTTAGAATGTACTCCATAAATTTATGAAATATTATTAGCACTCCAGAAATTTTATTCAGATTTAAAAATGGTAGAAAATAACTCGAGAGAAATGACTTTTTGAAACTTTTTGAAAGTACAATTCTCTTGAATCCAAGCTAATATTTGTTTTGAATATCGGAAAGAAATGAAAGCATAAAACTGTCCTGGACAATTTTATCAAATTTGTAAAAATGTTAATTAAAAAATATCTTTCGATTTTTGGTTCAGTGAAATAATTGATTGTATCTTTTTTCACTTTCATCGAAATTAAACGACAAACGCCCTGCAATGGCAAGCCAAAAGCGACCCAAAAAAAAAACATAACACTTTGGCGACAAATGTTTCCACCTCATATTAATAACATGAAGGCGATCGAGAAGAGACCTTCAGCTGATACGCTTTCTCATATTAGGAATACTATCACCCACCTACCATGCCTAAATTCCTCCCACCCTTCGCCGGCGTCGTTGTCGTCATCGTTTTTGTTGATTCATCCGCGGCCCTATAGTTGAATCAACACCAATGGCATAGTAGTACTACCTACTATTCCAGTGAGCCTATAGAAGGGCGCAATTGGTTCCACAACGACATAATCACCTGGCTAAATTGTGGAGGTGACGGCGTGGTACAACTTTCTGTTTGACGACGAAAAAAATCAGCTATCCGCTTTTGCTGGAAGGGTTCACGTTTTATTTAAGTCTATAAATTTGAATGGTTTGTGTGGTTGTGGTGTAAAAATGTGGTTTCAGTTCAGTTACAAAAAAGTGTGGGAAAATTTCGGTTTCAGTTTATTTACATAGAATTGGTAATTAATTTTCGACTCTAAATTCCAACTTGGGGCCCATGGTTTAAGAACACAGATTTCAGTACATAAGATATTATCATCCTTATTAACAATTTCTTTATTTGAAACGGATCATACCTTTAGGCTTCGAGGAGCCAAAATCAATTTTGTTTGTTAACAATTGTTTGCTTAACTTAACACATTGTGAGAGAAGAAAGGAAGATAGAAAGGGAAATATGAAAATAAAAAAGAATTATAGACGAAGGTCGATAGCAAGATGGACCTCACACGACCAAACAATATGCTCGATGTCATGGTAACCTTGGCCGCAACCACACAAGTTGCTGCCAGCAATGTCAAAACGATAGAGTACCGCGTCTAAGGAATAAGGATTGGACATGAGACGGGAAAATATACGAATGAAATCCCGACTCAGGTCCAACCTATTAAACCAGGATTTAAGGCTTACGTTCGAGTGGAGCCACCGACCCAACTCATTCTCGTCCCATTTGCGCTGCCAGTTGACAAGAGAGTTTCTTCGCACCAAGAAGTAGAATTCGTTGAAGACGATATCACGTTGATATGTGTCGCTAGACTGAGTCGATTTGGGGTCATTTTGGAATTTCTCAAACCCTGGGGTCTAAAAAGCTTCGTCTTAATCTAAAACTCATCCATGATTTTTCGCAAAATTTGTAAGTAACGTTTACATGAGTAAATTTCAACTTTTAGGTTTGTATGGGAAAATTGAATATTTTGTACTGAAAAATCAACATCATTTTTGTTTCGTCTGGGGAACCGAGCCAGCTGATGGTTTTTGTGCCAATTTATAAATTCTTCAAAGGAAATTTTCCGCTGAACAACTTTGTTGAAGACCGTAACTTTGTATCTTATTTGAAAAAAAGTTAGTAGCTGTTTAACAGGGGTATGTCTTTTCGCACTGATAAACGATAAATTCAATTGACATCACTGCTTGAGCCTCGCGAAGTGTTGCATGGAAAGTAGTCCGCAATACCTCGCTAGGCACTCTGCAGGGATGTCAATTGAATTTATTGTTTATCAGTGAGAAAAGACATACCCCTGTTAAACAGCTAATAACTTTTTTGCCTAAAAAAACACGAAGTTTCGGTCTTCGACAAAGTTGTGCAGCGGAAAATTCCCTTTAGGAATTTTATAAATTGGCATATAAACCATAAGCTGGCTCAGTACCACAGACGAAACAAAAATGATGTTGATTTTTCAGTACAAAATATTCAATTTTCCCATACAAACCTAAAAGTTCAAATTTACTCATGAAAACGTTACTTAAAAATTTTGCAAAAAATCATGGATGAGTTTTAGACCAAGACGAAGCTTTTTAGACCCCAGGGTTTGAGAAATTCCAAAATGACCCCAAATCGACTCAGTCTAATGTGTCGCCTTCCGTCGCCCCCACCTTTGCCAGAGAGTCTGCCTTCTCATTACTTAATATCGAGCAATGAGAGGGAACCCAAACAAAGGTGATGGAAAAGCGACGTCTTGATAAAGCACTCAAAATATCCCATATCTTCTCGAGGAAGAACGGCGAGTGCTTTCTCGGTCGTATTGCGGCATTGCATCATCAGAGCTTAGACTATCCGTTACAATATAGTAGTGCCCAACAGGCCGTGAGACGATGCTGTCCAAGGCCCAGTGAATAGCAGCTAACTCTGCTATATATACAGAGCATGGTGACTGAAAATTATAAGAGGCGCTAGTTGTTTCGTTGAAAACTCCAAATCCTGTTTTATCCTCAATTAGAGACCCATCGGTAAAGTACATTTTATCAGCATCGACGTGTCTATATTTAGCTTCGAAAATCTTGGAATTAGAAGTGGGCAATGCGGATCCGGGATTCCACGAATTTCCTGCTGCATAGACAAATCAAACTGGGCAGAAGAATTATCGTAATCTGGACTGAAAACATATTATCATCCTTAACAGTCTTAAATCAGGACACACAGCGACTAAAGAAAGACTCGCCAAATGGAATTTGGTTGGGTCTAACTTATGCGAAACCTGTAAAACAATTGAAAACGTTGATCACATACTTTACGAATGCATCAATTTTAACCAATTAAGATCTAAATATGATATACTTACCAACAAAAAACATTTTATCGAAGTCCTCAAAGAAAAAAACGTCACTGAACTAAAACAAATATCTGGCTTCTTGCGAGACATCAAAATTAATATATGAAGATATGTACATCAAAACAATAAACAAGTACCAATTCTATCGATACACAAAACTCATTTGACTTTAATAACTGATTTCTAACCCCATGAAATGAGAACGAACGGTCGTTTAAATATTACGCGAACTGTTCAAAAAGCATAACAGTTAAAAACCACAAGACTTGGCAATATGGAATGATAGGTCCGAGCCAAAAAAAAGAAGAGAAAAAAAATCATTTCAAAATTTACAAACATAGCGAACTTTCTATTATATCTAATTTATACTGACTTCAGACGACATTTTATATGATCTTTTCACGATGCAGTTGGAAATTCGATTCGCAACACCATTGTAAACGACTTAAATTATTATTGAAATAAATTTAAAAAAAGGAAAACAAATTTTTGGTTTCCGATGTCATATAAAAAGTCATTGATTTTCTTCTTGAAAACCGTTGTTTTTTACTGAATAACTAGCTTACATTTATTTAAGTGGTCTGATATAAAATATAAATTATTTAATGCATAAAAACATGAAAACCAATGGAAACTAATGAGTAATTTTTTGTGACATTTATCACATGAAAAATCGCGAAAAACAAGCATCGAGAGATTTCAGGATTTCGTTGAGCCGTATTTCAACATAAAGTGGATTAAATGTGCAAATTTCAAGTTCGTGAGTGAATTGAAGTGTATTTGATTTCTTATAATATAATTTAAAATTTAATTTGAAAAATTCAGAGTAGATGAGCTCAGGGTAACAAAAAACCGTAAAGTAAAAGTCGATTTACCTCAGATTTGGCCCTAAATATGTTGAAGTTCTATGGTTTAATAATAGAATTGGTCATCTTATTAGTCTCTTCATTATAAATACATCACTATAGGTTGGAATTGAATGTAATTGAACAGAACGGCAATTTTTTTGTTATCAAAATTCCTTGATCCTCATGAAAGTTGTAAGCCCGGCTAGCTCAGTCGGTAGAGCATGGGACTCTTAATCTCAGGGTCGTGGGTTCGAGCCCCGCGTTGGGCGCCAAAGTGTAAAACTGGCTGTTAGCCAATCGGTAGATTTGCGGTGAACCCCTAATAATCCCTAGGGTCGGCAAGCTTACGCAAAACTAAGTTGCAGGAAAGTTCAGGAAAGCTAAGATTAAGCCGACCTCATCGAGCCCGAGCTCGACGTCAAGGGAGGAAACGGAAAACTTGCCAGTGGAAAAAGGTCAGATAACTAGTTTAAGAAAGTGGTGGGTTAACCAATTAGTGCGAATCAGCAAATTAAACGGTACCTAAACTTGATCCGAGGAGTTTTTCTTAGCTCTCCCGAACTTCCCTGCAACTTAGTTTTGCGTAAGCTTGCCGACCCTAGGGATTATTAGGGATTCACCGCAAATCTACCGATTGGCTAACAGCCAGTCTTACAAAGTATAGTTATAAAAACATTGAAAAAAAATTTCTATGAACTTTTCAAATTACCACCTGTGGCCTGTAAAACTAAGCACTTTTATTATTCCAATATAAGCTCTCAGTTTATCTGAATTCATATCAATCAAAAGTTTTCCAATACGATATCAACTAAATGAGTTATCTTTGATGCAAAATACCCATGTTTTAAGGACTTTTTGGCTTAAAGGTCATTCTCTGAAGACCACAAAATTAAAACTCATTTTTTTTTTAAGAAGCATCTGATAGCAGACATTTGGACAGTTTCAAAATAATACAGTTTTTAAAAATCGGTTGAGTAGTATTGATTTTATAACCAAAACAATAATCTGGTTCAATATACCCTAACCGGCTCATTTTTCTTTTTTTTGCTGGGTGACTCTGGTAACCCTAATCTTAAATGAGAAATAAATAAAACTTAAAATGAGAAATTGTAAAGCTCCTCATTTAAAAAAAAAAGTCAGACCGTATAGCTGAGATATCGCTTCGAGAAAGTACAGTTTGGGTCATATACTGCCCCTATTCGCATATGAGTCCCATGTGCGTTTTCATCGTTTTTGAGTTATCGATGGAAAACGCTTTTTGTGCTCCAATTTACCTATAAAACAAGTTTTTGTTCGAAGTTTGTTCCCAAAATTTCGAAAAAATATGACCCTGATGTGTCCCATGTGAAAAATATTCGCATATGAGTCCCATTACCAAAGTTCAGCGCCAGAGCTTACAATTGAAGGAAAGGATAGATAGAAAATGAAATAAATCAATTATTTAATGCTTAAAACATTAATTTACATAAAAATTTATCGTATAGTAGCAAAATGATTCCGAAGAAATCTGGTTTTTAGTCACAAAAAACATTAACAGGTAAATTCTACCAAAACTATTGTTTCGACAAAAATCAACCGATGAACAACGCTCAATAGATCAGTCTTCGGCCAGGATGGATCCTTCGTGGCTAATTTCGACGATCTAATGTGTGATCGGTGGGTGGAACTTGAAGTGTTGTTTCGGTAACAAAATAACTAACTTTTTTCATTACTTTTTTCTATATTCACAACAATATCAATACCACTGTTTTAGTTTATTACCCAGGTAGATGTTCCCGGAAAAAATTTCCTTCTTTGTCTTGAATCCAGCAGACTTTTGGTCGGTGTTATCCACGTATCCGTAACACGCATAGAATTAAATGATGATGCTGTCTGATAAATTCGCAGCAATTTCACACGAATGAAAACAAAGTTTTGGAAAAACACATCCCACTTGACGCAAAAACCTTTATTGAAATCAGTTTGGAATCAAGTTCTTTCGAAAACTTTCTTCTGTCATCAAAAAGAATGGTAAACAAATGGAAAAAGTATGTTATAAAAGTACTTGCCACTTGCCGATAACTTTAGCACCAGAGACTCATTTGCAAATAATCTCTGTTCGAGGGTTAAGAATATTCGCATATGTTAGAAACGATTTTTTATCTTCCCAACCAGTACTCCTCTAAATTACTTTACTCGGATCGATCTCACAATAGCATACCGATATGTGATTTACAAACATGTCTTTTTGTCTTTCACAATTTAAACTCCTCTAATTATGTACAGAATTTAACGTTCACTACCGGCTTACGTTTTGATATCACAAGTCAGTCTTATCAAAAGTTCAGATCGGAATAAATTTAGGGAAACCTAAAAATGTTCAGTTGAGATTGCCTAAATATTGTTTTGTTTAATATTTCTCAAAGTATTCAACATATACAATTTTGTTTTATTCCATTTATTCGTTAAAAATACAAAGTCGATTCGCTCAAGCTATTTGCTGTTGTATTTTCAAAAGTTTTGAATAAGAGAAGCTATTAATGCACGCAGCGAAAAGCTTTTTTATTTCAAAAGAAAGTGCTGCAAAAACAAAGGAAAATTTCCTTTAATTTTGGTATAAATAAAAATTTCTTTGTTTCAAATGCATTTTCGTTTGTTTCAAAGAATTTTTTTTTTTTTTTGAAAAATCTTAGATTCAAAATAATAATGCTTTGATACAAAAAACAGTTTCTTTTGATTCAAAGTTACATTTTTTGCCACAATGTAATTTAATTTAGATTTAAAAGCATTCATTCATTGAATCATTTTCCACTTATTCAAATTGGATGAATTATTTTCTGTTGTTTTGAAATTCCTATTCGTAATTTCAAATAATAAATAGAAAGGATTTTAAATCTAAAATTTATTTTTATTCATAAAAAAATGAAATACTGGGTCAAAAACTGGTTCACTTTAATCGAATCATCCGGTTTCAATTTTCGATGACCTGACCGCTGAATTCGGAGAGGTGTCATCTTGGGCAGCTTTTACCTCGGTTGAGGCATCCAGGGATTTGGAAAACCATCCATCGGCCGTGGTCCTGTAAAATTGCAAGCACTTATTTGAATATCTTCAATATTCACTCTTTAATTAATATTTGTTATTTATTTCTGATCAACGGATCACATGTTGATCCCAATGATTACTTAAAATTAAGGTTAAAAACAAAACATTTAAATCTAACTATGGGGATCTCAAGGCCCTAATCACTTTTCTTCGGAAAACATCCCTCGAAATGTCGAAGTCAAAATGCTCCGAAAAACGGTTGAAAGATTTCATTGCACCGATGAGGGCGCTGTTAGCTCCGTAATTGTTCATTCGAAAGGGAATGTACAATTGAAGATCCTGATTCCTGAATCCACGGGGTCGTACACTAAGCGGAATAGCCTCCAATAGCGTGGGACAGTCGATTCGCGATGTCAGGAGGTCGGCGACAAATGAGGCACGTGTTGCTTGTCTGCGGGCTTGAAGGGTGTCGATATCTATGAGGCGGCATCGATTTTCGTAGCTAGGCAAGCGAAAAGGGTCTTGCCAGTTCAGGTGTCTAAGGGCATATCGCAAGAATCGCCGCTGAATGGTCTCGAGCCGATCGACACCGTTCTGGTAGTAGGGACACCAGACAGCTGAAGCGTATTCAAGGATGGAACGAACAATGCTGCAGTATAAGCTTTTCAAGCAATACACGTCCTTGAAGTCCTTCGCCACTCTAAAAATGAAACCGAGGCTTCTGGATGCTTTGTCAATCACATAGTTGGTGTGTGCCTTGAATTCCAGGCGCTGATCTAAGATTACGCCAAGATCGTTAACGTGATTCACACGTGCGATGGGTTCGTCTCCGAGGAAGTACTCCGCAATTAAAGGCTGCCGCTTACGAGAAAAGCTGATGATTGCACATTTGCTGCGGTTTAATGGCAGGCAGTTAATGTCACACCACTCAGCGAAGAGGTTGAATTGACGTTGCAGGAAATTGATGTCGTCGTTGTCGTTTATGGTGTAAAATAGTTTTAGGTCATCAGCATAGCCAAGTTTGGGGACGTCGAGGAGTGACAACACGTCGTTGAAGTAAATTAGGAAAATAATCGGTCCGAGATGGCTACCTTGAGGCACACCGGAGGTAGCAGGAAATTGCCTGGAAAAGGTGTCACCCGTTCGAACAATCAATTTACGACCAGTTAAATAACTGCGGAACCAGCCGAGTAGAGTACCACAGAATCCTAAGCGTTCGAGTTTACCGATGGCAATTTCATGGTTCACCTTGTCGAATGCAGCAGACAGATCGGTATAGATTGCATCGGTTTGAGATTTGGCAACAAAACTTTCATGCACAAAAGAAGTGAACGTTAGCAAGTTACTTGTCGTAGAGCGTTTGGGCATGAATCCGTGTTGATCATTGGAGATGTTATTTTTGCAGTACGTGAAGAAAGGATCCAAAACCACCAATTCGAATAGTTTGGCAATCGAACATAAGGCAGAGATTCCACGGTAATTGTTAACATCTCTTCTATCTCCTTTTTTATGTACCGGGAACATGTAAGCTTCCTTCCAAAGTAGAGGGAAGGTGGCTCTATCTAGCGAAGCTTGAAAAATGAGCCGAATAGGGGTCAGCAAGACAGGCATGAAACTTTTTAAAAAAGCAGCTGGTATCCCGTCCGGGCCCGTAGAAAAGGAATTCTTAAGCTTCGCTGCTGCTCTAGAGATGGCTGCCTCCTCGATTTCAATACCATTTATTGAGAAGCCCAATGGCAAAACGTTCCTGACAGCGCTATCTATATGTTCTGAGGATGTTGAAGCTGAAGTGAAGATGCTGGAAAATTTTTGGGCGAAGAGATCGCAGATACCACGGTCAGAGTTCGCCGTTATGCCGTCTAAGAACATGTTTGAAGGTATACCAGGTTCTTTCCGCTGACTTTTTACGTGTTTCCAAAACGATTTCGGGCAAGTCTTGAGGTTACGTTGTACGCGACGTAGATAGTTATGGTAACAACGTTCACTGGCTTTTTTATAAACGGAGTTAAGTTTACGATATATATCCTTAGTATGCGATGATTTATGCTTCTTGTAGTTTCGAAGAGCACATCTTTTTGCCGTCTTCAGTTGTCGCAGCTCAGTCGTGATCCAAGGGATTCGCATATTTCTGCTGTTAGAGCGTTTTGGGACGTGGCGATCGATGACGTAATTCAGAATGTGTGAAAAGGTATCAGCGGCAGCGTTGGGATTAGAAAGATCAAGCTCAGATACCCAGTCGATAGTGCCTAGAATGTGAGAGATGTCATCGAAGTTGGCGTTCTTAAAGTCGAGGTAGAAGGTCACTGGTTTTTCTACTGCAGCGTTCAGCCTAGTTACTTCGAGTGATGCCATGAGAGCAGGGTGATGTGGGACTACTTTAACAAGCGGTGCAGGAGCGACTTCGATGGTCGGTAAACGAGGTCCATCATTGGCAAAGCAGAGGTCCAGCGTACGACCGTATTCGTTCACCACATCGTTGATCTGGCGCAAGGTCGCTGCACTCAGGGAGTCCAATATGATGTTTGAAGGCGCCGAAAAAGTAGAGCGTGCTGGGTCTGGGTACAGAAAGCTGCCATGGATGGAGCACCACTTCAAACCGGGCATATTGAAGTCGCCAATGACTAGTAAGTCATCTTCAGGAGCGCAGAAGGAGCTAACTTCGAAGATGCAGCGAGAAAACGACTCGGCGAGGGCAACATCTCTTGAGCGATCGGGTGGCAGATACACTACACATACGTACAATTTCCGGTCTACAAGATCAATGCGAATCCATACAAGTTCCAGATCGCACCAGGAATTGTTGTCGATGAACTGCGCTGGAAGATTCGACTTCACGGCAAGTAGTACCCCGCCTCCACTGGACTTTTTGCTGTTTCGGGCGCTACGGTCACAGCGGAACACTGCGTAATCAGGGCCGAAGATCTGACTTGATAGTGTGCGGTCATTCAGCCATGTTTCCGTGAAGGCGATGACGTCATAGCAGGAACACGAAGTTGCGAGCAGGTAGTCGGTCAGGCAGGAATTGATACCCCCCACATTCTGGTAGTAAAGGGTAATGGTATCTAAAGGACCCGGAGCGGATCTGGTGAGACGTGCACTAGAAGGTGGAACATCATCAGGCACAGGAATACAATCAGGGGTACCATACTTGCCTGAATTCACAGGCTGGAGAACCCCTTCGCCGCAGACGAACTCAGGGCCGGGACGACTGATGACGCTGGCAGGAATCAGCGCGACTGAGTCGAAGGGCTCAGGGGTCTCCGAAGTGCCTAGCTCGTTGCGTCCCGGTGTAGAAACCCCAGAATAGTTGGAGATGTTCTCGTTAGGTGAGTGGTTGCCGAAGTAATACTGGCTGGAGTCAGCGCTGTTGGTACGACTGGAAACCGAAAAAGCGTCACGCGGTGTGAAAGTTCCAAAGGACAACTTATACTTGCCTGTCGATGCAGGCTGGAGAACCTCGTCGCCGCAATCGAACTCAGGGCCGGGACGACTGATGCCGCTGGCTGGAAACAGCGCGACTGAGTCGAAGGGCTCTGAGGACTCCGAAAGGCCTGATACGTTGCGTCCCGGTGCAGAAAACCCAGAAGAGTCAAAGAAATTCTCGTTCGGCAGGTGCTTCTCGAAGCGATACGGGCCAGAGTCAGGTATATTGAAACTGCTGGGGTTCGAAATTTCGTTACGCAGTGGAAAAGTTCCGAAAAACAATTTGTACTTGCCTGTCGTTGCAGGCTGGAGAACCTCGTCGCCGCAATCGAACTCAGGGCCGGGACGACTGATGCCGCTGGCTGGAAACAGCGCGACTGAGTCGATGGGCTCTGAGGTCTCCAAAAGGCCTGATGCGTTGCGTCCCGGTGCAGAGAACCCAGAGGAGTCGAAGGTGTACATGTTCGGCGGGTGCTTGTAGAAGTGATAAGCGCCGGAGTCAGGTAAGTTGAAACAGCTGGGGATCGAAATTTCGTCACGCAGTGGAAAAGTTCCGAAAAACAATTTATACTTGCCTGTCTTTGCAGGCTGGAGAACCTCGTCGCCGCAATCGAACTCAGGGCCGGGACGACTGATGCCGCTGGCTGGAAACAGCGCGACTGAGTCGATGGGCTCTAAGGTCTCCGAAAGGCCTGATGCGTTGCGTCCCGGTGAAGAATCTGATAAAGTCGGTAGTCCGTAAGAATCCTCCATATCCCCATTGTCGATACGGGAGAAAGATAGTAGGAGGTCGTCGTCAAGTCGAAGCGTTGTAGGGATAGCAGATGGTCCATCATTATCGTGAGTTTTGGTTAAAACCCCGGAGTACCATTGCCAAACACATGAACAAGTCGACCGGATGTACCAATCGGAGTGATTTGGCTTGTGGGTGCTATTTGAGGTATGCGGTTTCGAGTGGTTTGCCTGTACAGGTTTTTTGAGCCGGAGTCCTCGAATTCACGAAACAGTACACCGGCTGGCCATGTGCTCGCGTCTAATGCCACAGATCTCAGGCTAAGGTCCACGCCGACCTTGAATGACACTGACTTGAGTAGAGACAAGTCGGTGTCTTTCTTTACCAGGAGATGAGCCTCGGCGGAATCGCAGGATAGGCATTCCTTTACGAGGTCTACGATGTCATCGGTCGTGACGGTATTTTGAAGTCTGGCCAAATAAATCCAAAATTTCTTTTCCGGGGGGGCGACGGTAGCAACACTTTCTGCTGTTGTTGTTTTAGTGCCCACTACAGGGGTAGCCATTGACTCGTGATAGGCCCTTGGAAGGTTATCGGTGCGACGACGTTTATTCGGCTGACTATCGAGGGTTGGCCAGGGGCTTGCTCGATTTGACGGGACGTTCGGACGAGAGCTAGAAATCTTTTCCAAGCTGGCATTAATCTTCACTAGCTCAGCTTGGACATCGGAAATGACTGAATCATGCTTTTCTCTCATATCACGAAACACAGTTTCGTAACTAGCTAAAGCACGTTTGAAAGTCACGTTCGTCATAAGCTTAGTACATTCCTCGCACAGCCAAATAAAACCTCTCACTTCACTTTTGGCCTTGAAGAGCGATGGAGTAAGGCCAGCACACTTAAAGTGAGAAACGAAGCTACAAAAGCCTTGGCACCTGACGCTGTCGTTTTCGCTTACCGGCTTCGAGCATTTATCACACGCCATGTCGTAAGATCTTTTCGAAGAAAAAATTCCGATTCGACAAATCACGAGATTACCGGATACCGATTTGTGTCAGTGTTTGAGCTGCAGTCTGTTCGCCGAATATCTGTGCCGATCGAATAACCAAAACAAACAGCGGTTGCGATGGCGGACAATAGCCTCAAAAGCGAAAATCAATCGTTGATTTTGCAAGCAAAAAACGGATCACAAGCACTTTAAAGGAACGCGAAAACACTGATAACTTCCCGGACACACTCAGTAAAGGTAAGAAACAACAATAAAAGCCTAAGCGACAAATAAAACCATTAAAAGCAATCAAAAATCAGGGACGAAGGAAAACACGTCTAGACAAATGTCTTTGGTTGAGTATGCACTGAATATGCACTTACCATATTCAGGGTGGCCACCCATTCGGGAAAAACGGGAAAAGCGGGAAAAACACGGGAATTGAAATCCAACGGGAAAAAACCGGGAAAAAGCCGGGAATTTTTTCAAAAAGTCGGGAATTTTTGGCTCAGTGAAAGTCTGTTCAATGAAGTTTAGTTGAAAGTCGAAATAAGTGGAAATAGATTGACTGGTGATCTCTTCCCAATTGACTTCTACCAGGTCGAAACGAATCCTCTTGCCGAGCTGAATCGGTTTCGATTAGTTTGAACTTGCTTCATTGAACAACAAAAGGATGTTCCCGGACAATCTGGCTGTCCGAATCGAATAGAAATGGGAAGAACAAAAATAAGCTATTTTATTCCACACGGTATTGTTCCCTATTTTTTTTAATGGAGTTTTCAATTTACTTCAGAATTGCAGCGAGTTAGTATTAGGATTTGACGAAACGTTAAATAAGATTGTGCAGAAGCAACAAATGGATACTAGTGTGCGCTTCTGGAATCAAAACACAAATCTATTTGAAGCAAGGTATATATAGGTTGGCTCTACATTCTTATCGACGACGCGCTCGAATGTCTGAATGGCGTGAAACTATGTTTTTCAAAAAAATCATGATCTGCTGAAACGAGTGATCCAGTGTTCCATGGAGTAAAGTGTTCCATAGAGAGTCCAGCAGAAAATTAGAGAATGCTCAAGGAACTAACTAGCGAGGTTTAAGAACTTGTTTCGAATCCGGCATACGAGATCCTCACCATTAGACTTCACACTGTACATAACTCGTTCAAGGAGGAACTGAGGAAAAGTGAATGGAATTTGATGAATTTTTGAGGGCGTTGTATAGCATGTTCAAAAATATTCCACTTAGAAGGGCAGATAATACTGCAGTAACGGGTTCAACTATATTTCCGTTAAATTTTGTGACGTTCGGTGGGTGGAAAATGAACGTGCTGCCAAAATGCTACCGTACCTCAAACGGTTTGTCGACGAGGTAAAAAAAAAAACAAGAGGATAAAAAGGTTAAGGAAAACCATTCAAATTTTAAGCGGAGTTTTCCTTCGATTTCCCGGTCGAAGGTTTTCGACATTGTTGCTAAAGCTGTAGGTGATAATTTTCTGGGACCAAAAATGGAGTTTTTGTTTTGTTATGGCCGCTTCAACTGTTGAGTTCTTTTTACGCGAGTATCAGACAGAAGCACTGATGATTCAATTTCTCTTCGATGATTTAACCGGGCTTGTAAGAGCATTGATGGAGAAAGTTGTAAAGCCTGAACGACTAAACGTAAAATCGAAAACACTTATCGGAATTGAACTCTCAAAAATAAATCTTCTACCTCCTGGAAGCGTAGAAATTGAATTCTCAACTAAATCGGCAATTAAGAAAGCAAAAGAGTCTGGTCATGTTTCCGACAAGGCAGGCATGCATTTTCTCCACGGAGAATCTCCGCGGTGCGGGTTTTCTTAATCCCCGCGGAGTTTCTCTGAATTTCACCACGGAGATGTTTAGCTAACACCACTGGAGAGGATTTTAAAATTCAACACCAACGAGCGTGAGAATGAGAGCTCTTATGTTCCCCACATTCACCACCGAGAAAACCGAACGATCCAATTATTGAAAACGAAAACATTGCAGGCGATTGTATACATTAAGGGGTATTTCGTGTGATAGTATACTTGAAGGGGCAATTCCAATTGGACTGGTAACAAAGAAAATATTTGTTTATCTGAAAAAGAAATATTTACATATCCGTTGCTGTCATCTCATATTTAAGATTTCTATAAATGAAAATGTTTATTTAGTGAAAAAAAACCTATTTTTTAATCATAACAACTTTTTTTAAAGTTCGGTCCGAGTTTTTAATGATGCATATGTAGTTTAAGATGTACGTACAAAAAAGATTTTTGTAAAAAAAAAGAATCGTACTCATCAGATTGCAACATTTTTAAACCTTATTATACAGCGTTCATAAATTGGTTTTAAAGGAAAAAATGGCACGGCGTGGTAAAAATCCTAGAAAAAAATATGATGTTTTTGAGCGAAGTGATTTTTCGAATTAAAAACAAATGTTTTGGGAGGTTTTTTTTACATCAATCAAAATAAATCGATCAACTGATGTATCACTCAAAACGATCAATTGACGAACACCTGTAAGAATGACTAAGGAATGGTTACCGTCTTATAGCACATTACTTTCAACTTCCAGCTTGCCTTACGTTCGGCAAAGCCAAGTCACCAAAAAACGCAGGTGATTCTCGCCGGTGAGGAAATGTGCCACTCCACGGTGCTCTACGGTGTGAACATTCATGCTCTAATGTGAGGATCTGGTGGCGGTGCGAGTTTGAATTAGTGTTATGACACTCGGGAGCTTCGAAAGCAGATAGAGAGTGGTGAAAAACTAACAATCTCTCCGGAGAGTTCGTGGCAATAATAGTGCGGTGTTGAAATTCTCCGGCTCCGTAAAAACCCCACGGAGAAAAGCATCCCTGCGACAAGGATATCCTTGTATTCAGAAATAGCAGTCGTTCGTTTACTGTGGATTTTTGAATAAAATGGCTATGCGATCTCCCTTGTCTTATCTCATCACTCGGTATTTATCGTGCATAATCCCGATGTGATTGCACACTATCCCGATATTGCCAACAAACGTTAAGACCTGTGTCTAGGAGTACTTGTTGACAAGCAACACTTAAGTAGAGCTTGTGGCGATAAAATTAAGGACGACTTCGGACAATTATATGCAATACCTTCAATAAAAACATCATTTCGGGATATCGAAGAAAAACACAACGATTGGACATTTTTTGGATGAAACTTATTGGCGAATTCTTCAATTTGACGACCTTATTTAAGAAAAATCTAATTTTGTCTCATGGCAACGCGACGATAGAAAAAAGATTTTCCGTTAACGCGAAATGCTTAGTTAAAAACCAAACCGAGGAGATTCTGACAGGCCAACGTATCGTATACGACGGAATCAACATTACAGTTACATCTTGGAGTTACAGTTACAGCTATAATGGTAACGAAATCGTTAATCCAGTATGCCCGCAATTCTCACTCGAGATATGTCGAGTCCTTAAAAGCAAAAAAATGGAGGAAAATCTGAAAAAAAAACTATAGCGAAACGGAAGCGAGAGGCAGAAAAGAAGTCTAAGGAACTGGAAGCGAAAAATTTGAAGATGCTTTTCGACGCTTAGAGAGAGGCAAGCTTAATGGATGAAAAAAATATATGACATACAAATAAAATAAAATTGATAAAAATGGTAATCTAACGTATTACCCATTTTCTTTGTTTAACATTTTCGAATCGAGTGATATAGTTTAAAAAATTTAAAAATAAAATCCTGCTTATCAATCTAATGCTTTGTAGGTGAATTGGTAAACATAACTGAAACAAAAACCATTTAAAGATCATTTACCACTAAAAGAAAGCTTAATCGATTTTCGTTTATATGGTTTCAAAAATGAATATTCAGAAATTTGTTTGGTTCTCTGTTGTATAAAACCGGGAATTTCGTGAGACCATGCGGGAAAAAAACGGGAATAATGCGGGAAATCAAAAATTGATTTTGAGTGGCCACCCTGCATATTTCAACCGGAAGCCTCCTAACTAAGCTAACTCTGATCCACATTTTAACACGATCAGCCAAACTTCAATCGATTTTTCGTTTTAAATTCTTCTCGCTCAATGTAAAAAACCCTAAGTTTGAAGTTTTTATTTGAAGAAATGATTCCTTTGCATTGAAAACATTTTTCTTTGGTTGAAAGAACTTCTACTTTGTTTCAAAATACGCAATTGAACAAATTTCTTTTGAATCAAAGAATTAGATTAAAATCAAAGTCCAAAATTATTCGATTCAAAAAATTAATTCTTTCTTTCAAAAATTATTCCTTTGAAACAAAACCATAATTTATTGATTCAAAGAAAACAGGAGTTTGATTTAAAAAAATGAATCTTTTGAATCAAAGTCAGTTTTGTTTTGTTTCAAAATCTTAAAAATGGATAGTGAACAAATGATACATGCCTTAGGTCGGGTACATTTACCCTAGTCTACTTTCGTAGAAGATATAGTGTTAAAATAATCTGTTGAAAAATTGTTACAAACTATAATTCAAATCCCTATAATGCCACCTGTGCCTATAATATCACCTGTGTTGAACCTATCTAGTAAATACACTAACCCACATCTACACCGACATAACCCGTTTTCTCTATGGTCGTTGACTGCTTGACTGTATCATTTACTCGTTCATTCAGTCCCGGTGTGGACGACGGCAGTAGTAAGTGAACGCGTATCGAACGAGCAACAGTCTTGTAGTGACCGGGGTCGAACCCTTCTGAGCGAGATGGGGTCCACGCGTAACCGAGTGCCTTCCCAGCAAATTCGAGATGATTTTCTGCTGGAGACTAACTTCGACGACGATGGAACGCTCACGAGGGCCTACAATACCTTGAACCAGCAGGGCAACGGAGGAGGAGGAGGAGGAGGACGGGAATCGTCGGGCCAGTATCAGCAACAACCCTTACAGCAGAGATCCGTCAGCCGGAGGAGTCTCCCTTATCGGTCGAACTTATCTGTGGATCGGTACTCCGATAACACGATACACGGTCGAAGCTCCAGAGGTTTGCCACTATTTTGTTTTTTTTTTGTCTTCATGTGCGCCTTCAAATGTGTAACACTTTAGAAGTGAGCGTCTGCTTTCTCAATATTTGCCGGAGCATTAGTCACGTTTTCTCCGGAATCATTTCATATGTATACGCATAGCGCAACAGCGCTACATTGGGGTCACTTTTGTTGACTCCCTGTGCGTATTCATAGTAGGGGTCATAAAATTCAACTGCTTTGTTTGGCGGAAAACAGAACTCTCACTCATCGTCACCTTATAACAGGGCGATGTTATTCTATACGTCAAGGCACATCAAACCATTTCCGCCACCGTGTGCACCAATTATTAACAGCAGCACCCTCCTGTTATGTGTATCAACAACCACATTTTCGTCATTGTGCAGTCGTTTTGTGTTTTGTTCATGTCTTGTTTTGTCTGTGGCCAGCTTAAAATTCGTTTTCTAGCATATTGCTCGCATCTATCGCGCGAATACCGGATATGCATCAACCGCCCAACAAAGTGCAGCTTCAGTCGGGATTATTGTCAGTTAACTGTTACTCGATCATTGCTTTACATTCATGCATATAAACCCATATACGATTCTCTTATCTGTGTCGCACATCTGCTGTTACTCACGTGCTTCTTTGATTCTAAACAACAACGAAAATGCATATTCATGTGTTCATTGGGGGCTAGCATTGCGAAGAGTCATTTAAAGCTTTATTTACGAAGTTGTTAATTAGAATGTGACACAATTTGCAAAGTGTTTTTTAATGCTGACAGAAGAATATTTTATTTTATTTTTCAATTTAGTTTTTTTTAAAGGGATTTTTACCGGCTATAAGTCTCGGATTCATACACAAAAAAACGACTTTTTTATCCCAATTCTTCGATCTTATGAATCGTTTTGAAGCTTTTTCAATTTATTAATTGTTGAGTGAAAATCGACTGAAAACTTTTGTAATTATAACCGCAAAAATATCATTTTCTTGTTAGGTTTTATTCGGCTTATCTTGCACTGCTTTCATTGAGTGTCTGTGTTGGGTTAAGTTGGTTAACCCAACTCTGTTTTTTATGAATTTAATTACATATGTAGTCGGACTTTACCGTGGAAGGATTTTCACAGAAATATTATTTTGTCTGAAAAATTTCGGAGTTTAGAAATATTAACAGTATACATATTTCAAATTTAATGTTAGGCTAATTCATGGGTCCCTCGCAGTCTCAAGGATAGCAAACAGAGGATAACAAATAAGAAGTGTATCCGAAAAAAAAGCATTAGTTCCATTTGTGTATAACTTTTTAACAGATGGATGAAAATTGATGAAATTTTCATCCTACTACCTATTAATGTAATGATTATATGTGCAAAATTTTGTGGCGATCTGTTTAGCGGTTTTTCAGATAGCGTCTAACGATATCGATTTTCGACTGTTAAATAAGTTTTTTGTGGGATAAATTTTTTGCCCATCAGACTACTTAAAAAGTAAAGACAATATATTTATTTAAGATCCAACGTTTCGATCCTTATAGGATCATCATCAGGGACTGTAATTTTATTATATGTTAACACAGTTTTATAAATCAGTTCACTAGTTATCAAATTGCTTACCGAATATCGTCTTTTTGTTTTGGATTGATTGGATTGACCAGATAAAGCTGTTTTGTATATGTGTTACAACATTTTTCAAATAAATTTGAGTATTGTTGGAATAAATGTTGTGTGTTAACTTACTGTGTACGAAGTTTTGCGGTAGGAAAATCGTTTTGTACTACAATTTTTCTATTTATATTCATCAGCATCATCCAAAAGTTGTCACACAGTTTACACTTTCACTTTCCAACTGATTTTTTTATCTGACCATGACGAGTGTGTATTAATTAGGTGGTGTCTATAAACGTGATCAATTCATAAAAAGACACCGAAAACATACATTCCACTTACAGAATTTTTTTTTAACACTTTGCAACATAAGAAAAATTAAATCACAACGTAAAAACAGAAATACAGGAACATAAACCCAACAACACATAACAGACACCACCTAATACACACTCGTCATGATCAGATAAAAAAAAACAGTTGGAAAGTGAAAGTGTAAACTGTGTGACAACTTTTAGATGCTGATGAATATAAATTCAAAAATTGTAGTACAAAACAATTTTCCTATCGCAAAACTTCGTACACAGTAAGTTAACACACAAAATTTATTCCAACAATACTCAATTTATTTTTTTTAAATATTGTAACAGATATACAAGACAGCTGTATCTGATCAGCTAAATCAATCCGAAACAAAAAGACAACATTTTTTCGTTAAGCAATTTGATAACTATAGTGAACTGATTTATAAAACTGTGTTAACATATAATAAAATTACAGTCCCTGATGATGATCATATAAGGATCGAAACGTTGGATCTTAAATAAATAGTCGTCTTTGCTATTTAAGTAAACTGATAGTCGAAAAATTTACCCCCCCCCCCCCCCCAAAAATTATGGCGTCTAATGAATAAGTTTATTGACCAAAATTTTTCGGCAACATATGCACTATCTATTATGTTCATTATGAACTACCGTTTTTTCTAAACCAAGGCTATTTTTGTTGCGTTCTTCATTTCCTATGAAAAAAAAAACTCAAAATTTTCTATTTTATCGAAGTTCTCCTGTTAAACTAGATTGTCCACCTCCTACAAGAGAGCTACATTTTTGACTTTTTATCATTTCACCATCAAATTTACCGGATTTACAGTCCCCCCACAATCATTAGTCACTTAACGTATCATTTCACCACAAAATGTTCGTTCATTCGGGTGTTAGTGGATCAAACATAAAGCTTTGCATGGATTTCAGTCATTAAATATTCCCTCTTTGATTTCAATCATGATTTTGTTTCCAATTTTTTTAAAAAATAAAATAATTTACCGAAACAATCAACGTTTTTCAAAACCACAATTATGGGTCAAAGTTGAAGCTTGTAACAATTATTAGTCATATTGCCCACAATTATTAGTCACATAGAAGTCCATGGCAACACCCGAATATCAACATGAAAATCAACAAGTTCCTGGCAAACATTCAGGGGCATTCTTCGCTAGTATACGTTCAAGGGGCAATTGGGTTGAGCTAGCAACCAAGAAATGTTTTGTTTTGCTTGCGAAAAAGTGACCCATGATTGTGTGGAACTTGGTGGATTCTGTAACAATTATGGGTCACTTTTATTTGGCTAAATATTATTGAATTTTCGCATTTCATTCGCTCAGTTTTATTTGGAGAATGTAAACTCTTCTTTTGTGCTTATATGGGACCAATTGATTTGGTTGGAATCTTTGAAATACCCGAATAAGGGGCTTAACGGTATAAGATGTCAACCTTACAACATTGGAATTTTATGCGATAGTTCCACAGCTTATAGTTCACCTTTGATAAAAAGTATTCAAACAGCAATTTTACTGTTATCAAGCGCACAAATAATATTTTTAATGCATTTTGATGATATTGTCGATTAACTAAAAATAATATTATGATATAATTTCTTTTGGTTTAGTAGATATCAGCAGTTCTAATGATCGGTGACTAATAATTGTGTGTGACCCATGATTGTGGGGGGACTGTATCTTTTTTTCAATTGAAAGGTTCGGATTGCGCTTTAATTAACCCTTCGCTACCCATAGCTTCATGGAATTAAACAATCTTACTGTTAGATCCTCCAGGACTTCACATAGTTGAATTCTAGCTGTTTTGAGATCTCTCAATGGGGCTATCCTAGATATTTCACGATCTTGCTCAGAAATGTCGGTCAGTAAATTTATTAATTTATCTCAAAAACCACTTGACAAATCGCCACAAAGATTTGCACATGTAAACACATTACATTACTAGATATCATCACTGAAAATTTTATCAATTTCCAATCATCCTTTCAAAAGTTATTCACAAATAAAAGTGTTGCATTTTTTTTTCGAATACAGTCCTTATCATAATAAATCCAACGTACTAAGCTTTAGGCGTATATACATGGAGAAAAAAGTATAGTATTTCCAACAATAATCCACTTATATTCAATCATATATCTGATTGCTTCTCGGCTAACTATAATTATTAAAATTTCACCAATACATATAATAGACAATCTGATTGATTTCGTACAGTCAACAATGTATATAATACATTCAACTATAGTTGTATGATAAATTTTGTGCATTCAACTACAAATATAATAGATTCAACTATAATGCACGATTGATGTTATACATTCAACAATAATTATAGTAGAATCAATTATAATTATATGATTAATTTAATTATAAATATGATAGATTCAATTATAATAATATGATTGATTTAATTATAAATATGATATATTCAATTTTATTTCTACGATTGATTCACTGAGGTCTACTATAAATATTGTACATTTTATTTCTGTTTTTATTGGAAGTTATCATATCTGAAGCACTTTTTCGGAATAACTTTATGGCTACGTTTTATTTTCTTTTAATTTATTATTCCAGTCGGAACCAGTCCAGGAACAGGAACTGGTAGAGGAAAATGTTTCCCCATCACCGAGAGCGCTTACGTTTTGCCACCGATGTCAGGAACTATCGCAGGCTAAGCCCTAAAAACAGCGATACGATCGCTACAGAGAACACGTATTGGGTCCCACACTTACTTTTTTTTTTTTGCTGATGAACACTATAGTATTCAAGTAAAACAGAATCTATCATAACAATATAAATAGTTTTATTTACTATATTTATGGTTCAATAGCTAGAATCAATCATACATTTGTAGTTGAATCTATCATATTTACAGTTGAATCAATTATATACCACTACAGTTGAATCTATTTTATTTATAGTTGAATGCCTTAGTCAATCATACAATTGTAGTTGAATCTATCATATCTACAGTTGAATCAATTATACCATTACAATTGAATCAATTCTACCATTACAATTGCACCCAACAAACATTTTTGCTGATTTATAACGCCAATTCTCTGATCGTATGCTGAGTTAAGGTACTGGTTGCTGTTTCAGCTTTCTGGCTGAAGAAAGAAATGTTCCAGCGTGTAAGGAAGTTTTATTTCAGCCAATAGAAAGTAGGGAAAAATTGGTTGAAGAATAACTCGTTCAGCTTTTGTCCAACCATTGTTGACACCATTCAATTTTGACAGCCGTCAGCTGTACAAGGGTAACTTCGAAAGCGCCTTTCAGCAATATCAAACTTTCTGTTAATCATGTCATGATAGCGAATGGATCAAAATAAATTATCTTTTTAATCTTCGAATTATTTGAAATTTTTCACTTCGCTTGATAAAAGGGCCTAGACGGGAAATTTACATTTTATTCTCGAAGAAATTTCAATTTCTTCATATGAAATTGGCTTTGGTTGAGAGATATTTCGGTCGCTTAAGAGCGACACTTTTCTTATCCTACGCAGAATGCATGGTTGGTTCTGCCTTCTGCGGCATGAGACCAACAAGTCGTAGGTTCAAAGTTCGAGACAAGTTCAAATGAAAAAAAATAACACGGGAGGGGAAAAGTAGCTGTCAAACATCGGACATACATCGGTCAACATTCTTTTTGTTTTTTTTTGTTGATCCGTCAATTGACGTTTCATGCCATCTTCGCTGATTAATTTCTCCAGATCTCGATGTTTAAGGGCTGAACAGCAGCTTCTCCCTGAATTTTGGTTGCCTTCTTTCAGCAAGATAGCTGATTTAAAATTAGAACTAAATAATGTTTCAGCGGTTGTTCAGCAAAAAATGTTTGTTGGGCATCTATTATATTCATAGTTGATTGCATAAGGTCAATCAGCCGTTTGTAGTTGAATCTATTGTATTTATAGTTGAATGCATAAAATAAATCATACAGTTGAATGCATTATATTGATAGTTGATTGCGTAAGGACAATTAGAAGTTTGTAGTTGAATCTATTATAAAAGTAGTTGAATGCGAAATAATCAACTGCATTTCGATTATTGGTATAGCAAGCTGAAATAATTGGAACAACTGTCGTCTTTTTTCTCCGTGTATTGTCAATGCAGTTGAAATCCGAAGTTTTCGCGCTGGTGATTGGCAACCTTGCCAAACAGCGACGATGAACAATTCTTCAAACACTTCAACGATTGGCAACCCGTTTATTGTTTTGTTTTTGTGTTCCTATTTTTATTATTTTTATAATGATCAAAAACTAACTTTTTTGCGAATAAATTTTATTTTTACAATCTTTGCACTATATATTACTAACACTTCTCTTTTTAAGTATAAAAAACACTTTTATTTTTGGACATCCTGCAACGCAGCTTTCTTTTTGGAATCCTGTAAAAATTGAAAAGCATGCATTAATAAAAAAAAGTATTATTTGAAAAAAAAAATTTACCTTGTTTGTTGTTCCATGAATGGTGTTCCGTTGAACATCTTATTGGGACAGTCCCACCAAACAACGAGAGATCATCATCAGTTCCAACGTAATAGCACTTGCATCCAGAGAGCCATTGCTATCAGAAAAGTGAAAAACAAAAATTAGCTGATTACAATTAAGCATTATTATCACTTACCAGAACGACAAATCCAAAACAGATGGGTTACTACAAAATTCACGTAGAATCGATATGATGCATCGAAATCTTAGTTTACGTGAAAAATCCCGTAGAAATAATTTCTAAATTGTTTGGCGTGTTGAGTTGACAATTGATTTTCATGTAAATCAGGCATGTCAAACTCGTTTAGGAGTGCGGGCCGCATTAAAAATTTGCAATGACGTAGAGGGCCGCAGCCAAAATCAGTTGGAAAACAAAACATATTAGTTTCGCGGAGATTAGATACAATACAATGGAATATAGTTATGAGTAAACTTGTTATGAAATTTTGAGTTAAATTTTTTTAAAGCTTTGAATGTGTAACATTTTTATATTATAATGCATTATATCTATAGTCCTGATGCTTGACATCTTTTCTGAGATACTAGTTTATAAATATCAGGTTGAAGTTTATTTGTCACTGACACTTTCATTATTGATGACAAATTTGTATCAGATAAGTTCGAACGATGAAGAGTTTTTGTGGCTTTCATTATGGAAATAAATTGCTCACATAGATAGGTACTTGCAAACATAGCAAGAATTCTGGCAACAAATTTCCGTAACTCAACGTAGCGTTCAGGCAAATAGCTGTAAAATTTTGGTACAGCCACTTCAATGTATTTCGCTTTTAATAAAGAATTGCACTGCAGCTCTATCAACTATAGTTGCAAATTATCAGCAGCATTTTTAGGAGCAAACGAAAATGGAGATATAAACAACGAAAATTCTTGAATTAAAGTCACGAAACCCGTTTTTTAATGCATCTAGAAACGATTCTAGGCAAAGTACGTATTTACCAAATGATGCAGCCTCATTTGATCTTTTCAGTTCTTGACACGTAGAGAAATGCACAAGGTTTTCTTTGGAAATTTGGTTGATCCATAACTGTAACTTTGCTTGAAAGTTTTTTACAACTGCTTAGTTATGATATTTTTTTTGCTTTTCCTTGAATTGAATGCTTTCACCTTTTCTGTAAAAAATATTTCGGCGGCTGTGTAGTTACATTACTTAATAAAATCACCTTCGGAAAAAGATTTGATGCGAGATTCGATAAAATGTAGCTGACTTTAACTGCACTCGCACTGGACTCGTTCTCGTTGCTAACTTTAACAAATACTGTTTGTTGTCTTTTTAAACTGTTTTTCAGTTCGATTACTTTGTCCCCTCTAAGCTTCCTGGTGTAAGCATCATACGTTTTTATGTGGCTAGAGTAGTGTCGTTTGGCATTGTAATCTTTTGGCACACTTATGCAGAAATTACATATCAAGCAGATTATTTTGTTTGATATCGATGTGCAAAAATAACTCAACTCCCATTTTGCGTGAAATATTCTTTTTTCGTCCTGAGTTTTTCTCTTGCTAGTAGATGCTGCAGTAGTAACTGATTCTTTGTATTAAACTCCATTTTTCTGAGAAATTAAAAAAAGCTCTTGGAGCCAAAGGGGTGTAAGTGCAAAAATGATCATTTTTGAGTTAATCACTCTGAACAATTAGTTGTATTAAAATCATTATTCAGTGTTTATTTCAGATTTTTATAATTTTATCTTCATACTTTTTTGAACGAACGAACACTACAATTTTCCAATAATTATATTGAAAATCGCACAACAAAGAAACTTAGAAGCTTGCTATCTTGAAAGTAGCCCGCATAAATAAGAATTGTAACCATACGATTTGTGAAATAGTCAAACGACGATTTGATTAAGCGTAAAAAAACTTTTAGCAAACGATTATTCAAACTGTGGAAAACATTGGTTGAAGTGTGAATTCCGAATTCACAGTCTTTTTAATATGTCGTTAGGTTATGTAATTGTTAAAAACCGTTCAAACACTTATATGGAGAAACTGTTCTACAAACAGTTGAGATAATGTAAACAAGCCGCGACCAGAAACGTTTTTTCTGCATTGAACTGTTATTGCTATAGTTTTCCTTAAAGTTACCTTGTATCTAAACATTTATAGTAAAAGTTATGAAAAGATTTCACAAATCGTTCTTCCAACGTTACAAAAACGGTATTCGGAACCGTGTGTGAATAAATCACGCACACATATACAAATGTTTTCAGAGTTTAAGTATTCCAATAAATAAAAAAAAACTTCTTTTCTCTATTTACAAATATTTTATTCACATTTTTCAGCTTATTACATAGTCGAATGCCACAAGAAGATCTCTCAAATGGTGTTTCCGTAACATTTGTGTTAGCATAGATGAAAAAAAAATGAAATTATTGGTGCTTCCGCCCACGCTTCCAGGGCCGAGATACCTACCTTGTAGGCACCGTCGTACTGGGCCACTTCCTCGCCTAGCAGGAACACCTTCTCGTCCCGCTCCATCTCTTCGTCCAGGGCCGAGTTGAGGGCATCGCGGACGGTGAGCTGCTGAGCCGAAAGGACTTTCGAGGTCGAGATCGAACGACGCCCGATTCCTCGCAGAACACTGGAAGCCAGCATCATTTTCACCGATCCAAAGGGATTTTACAGAACAAACCACACGACACAAGACACAACACGGAACGGAGGCACCAGCGATGAAGATGAGCTCCGGGGCCCAAAGGGCCAGTTTGAGGCCATATTTGCGGGTTTCTGTAAAGAAAAAATAAAGTTATTGTAGTAGAAAATTTATGTTTTTCAAAATTACTTACTGCTTTAAGTCCCGATTTATCGTGAGTTTTCCCGGCGCGGCGTATTCTTTTTCTTTTTCTTCACTTTTATTTGACAGATTTTGGCAGCGGTGCCAAACATTCTGGTTTTTTATGTTCGCGCTATATTTTTTTTTAACAAAAACTTTGAATTTTATAGTTTTAGGTGGTTTTAGTATGAAAATTGCTGTGAAAATATCGGAGTTTTATTTATTTCAGCCTGAGATTCTACTGGCTTTGAATTTGAAATTAGAATCAATTTCACCGACATCAGTTTAAATACTGTTTGTTATTAATTGAGTGAACAGAAAAATCTAATAAAAAATTTTCATAAATGAATGGTTATTTTCTTCATGTTAAATCATCTGGCATCTCTAACCATCATTTCAGTCATTTTTTGACGTGAGTAAGGCAGAAGGCATGAACTCTAAGGATAACGGTTTGAGATCAATTTTACGATTCTGATAAATTTGAAATAAATCGTTCGTATTATTCATTCACCTTTTCAGATACCGTCACTTTTATACATGAACGTTCATGTTTCGTTCTTATCGTTGTCGAAGTAAAGTTCAGTATTATAGCTACGTTTACTGAGATAATCACCTTTTCTGGGTCCGTAGATGTATCGTATGGACTGTTTGTGATACAGTTTTTTACTATGCGGGAGCTTTTGTGCACTTATACTCCTGAGCTCTGAGGGCCTCATATCATGTGATAGCATTTGTTTACAAAAAACTGAACTTTATTTATTGAGGTCAAGTTTCAAATTTATAATCGACCTCTGAATCCGAATGGAAGTTAAAAAAATATCTGCGAAGAGCAGTTTATTGGTCAGATTATAGAAAAAGATAATTTTATGAACAGTAGCAATTATTATTTTCATTTTACAGTATTTCAAAAACTGCTCTAATCAGATTTTTCGGATTTTTTATTTTTTAATTCAGTGACTGATATGGTTTAAAAAAAGACTTTCAATTCACGAATTAAAAATATTGTTAACTAGTAATATTAAAAATGTATGCTGTTTATACTCACGTATTTGGATAGATTCGAGACAATAAAAAGACTCCAGCGGTGGGATATGTTTTTGGTCAATTCCGGTGCAACCAACACACTTACCGCAAAATTAACTGAACGTTAAACAAATGGTCACTGAAATAAAATTGTTCAGAGCTACAAATTAAATCACGGGAAAATTTTGATTATTTAGGATGTGCTTTTTTACAAAGAATAATGTTGATATTCACGCTTACGTACATCTTCAATTTAAAAAATATCACAATATGTCTGTTGTTTCTTCGGTAAACCAAAAATAATAGAACCAAAATACTGTTTGTGTTGTTTACGCTATGAATGTTTACAAACAATCTTACACGCAAGCGGAATCACCTCAAACTGTGGTTCAAAGCAACAATGTTACGCGTGTTCTTCTGAGAGGAAATTTGAACATCGAAAAACATTTGCATTAAGTTGAAAACGTTACATTCAACTTTAGTTTTTTGCAGTAAAATTTTACATAAAAATCAGTGGTGTTTTTTTTGTGACAATTTAAGATGGGGCTAGCGGGCCGCATAGACCAAGACCGCGGGCCGCATGCGGCCCGCAAACCCCCAGTTTGACATGCCTGATGTAAATGCTACGGGAGAAATATGTAGATGCGCCCCTATAAGAATCGGTGCATAATGAACATCAACTATTTATAATTAACGTGATTTTTTAGTGAGTTCGACATGATGTGATAATGAAAGATTCGTGAAATCCGGTTAGTATTGAAATGTAATTTAGGTCGTTAACCTCGTTTTTATTTTTATTTTCAAAAAAAAAAAAAATTTAAAGAAAGTTCAAAACTATATTTTGCGCAACACAAAAAGAACTTTGCTTTATCACAAGAGATCAGCAACCATCTGCATTTCGGGACGGGTTCAATTGTGTAACCCTGTATAGATTAAAAAAAAAAAGTTGAATAAATAAAAATGAATTTTCTGAATACTTTCGTCCCTTTTCGTTTTCTTGTAATCTCTGGAAGGGTAACTGATAGTTGTAGGCAAGTTACATAAATGGTTTTTTTACGGGATTGTCATCCTCTGGGATGATTCATCCCTAAAATAAATGGTTTATCAGTTTTATCCTAATTTTATGCCAGGAGAGCCATATCATGGGTAAAACATTTTCTCAGCACTCTCCCCGAGTATAGTCTCTCTCTCTCCAGCTTGCTTTATCGGAGCTTGAGCACAGATTGGTTGGATGTTTCTCTCAAAAGAAAAACAAATAATCTTCGCGGATATGCTCTCACTCTGCTTTATCGAAGTTTTATCAAAGCTAAATCGCAATTTCGTTTGGCGTTTTTCTCGAAGACACTTCATTGTCGTGATTGAAATCTTTTTCTTGTTCTATCGCAGAGAACCGACATACAAGCTCGAAAAAAAATCTTTAGCAAAGTGTGAAAAATTTCTAATGCTATCACAAAAAAAAAATAAGTTAAAAATGGCCTGAAACAGTGCAATCTGTTGCGCCGTTCAAAATTTACAAATCAACTTGAAAGTGCCCAGTTTTCGAAAAAGCGTAATCGTTTTCCAACTCACAAATAATTAAACCATTATTGCAATGCTTCAATAAAATGGACGGCTTTAACTTTGTGCTATATAAATACAATAAGAGTTACTTTAAACTGGCAAAAACTCAACTTTCGGTATTTTTGCACTACTGCGGCAGTAAAAATAACTAACAGCCTTGAAATTAGTTTGCGCACTTTTTGAATCCCAATGTTCAAAATTGTGATACCTTGAATAAACGAACCTCCATGAAACAAAGTTAAATTTCAATACATTTTTTGGTCTTTCAGTCGTTCTCATTCATCTATGTATAGTATAGTCTTCATGGACTTGGCCGGCTTCATTATTGGTGTATTTTATAAACTGATATGCTCTACATTATTTACTTATATAATGGGAATCGTGAGTCGTCCAAATTCAACTCATAACTTTGAAGAATATATAGAACGTTCATAACAAATTGGGATATAATCAGAAAAAAAATGTGTGGTAGTGCTGGTTAAAACATGCCTCAGCTTTTCTTTTACTTTACCATAAATCGAACGGTTTCATTTTTCACAAGCTTGGCTTTCTGTCATTTCTTTTCACATTCTTTCAGATAATTTAAAAACTGACTTTAACGAACAATAAGGCTTACACATCTTTTTTTTCTTCCCATTCACCAGGAGATTGTTGCAAATCATGCATGACCCGGATACCGTACGCGACCCTGATCGCGACGGTCATGTGCCTTATCGGGGTAGGCATCTTCTGCGGCACCATGTACCGCGGAACGTCGCTTGCGATCATCATGCTCGATCAGGTTTTCCATCTGCGGCTGTTGTGGTGAGTTTTTGGTTGATTTTGAGTTTTTGAAAAAGGTTTGAACGAAGTTGATGGTATTTCTGTTAATCACAGGATCGAAGCCGTTCAGATGATTTTCGTTGTTATCGGGGCATCGATGGCCGCACTTGGGTTGATGATCCTTTTCGTGGGATTTCTGGCTACTGGGGCCACGCGGTATAAGGTTTACCGGGCCTGGGGATCACGCGTCGGTGGCCGCATTTCCTGTGCCGTGTTTATGGGCATAACGTACTTCCTGAAAATTGTGTGGATCGTGATTTTCAGCTTCCTGGGCATCGTGACCTTTGTGTTTACCGTTTTCTGGCACATGTGCGCCAATCCAAACGTACAGCAGCACAGAAATTGTATTGATTTGACTCAGTTTTGTAAGTTTAGTTTTATTTGCTCTGAAAAACGAATGATTTGAACTAAACTGGATCGTTTGAAATTTTAGATTTCATGTTCCCGGCCGGCGTTAAGCAAGAGGACATGACCATTTGCGAGCAAAGCAAGGTGAAGGCCTTCTGTAAGGACGGTGTAGAAAAGTGTGAAATCATGTTCATCCTGGCCACCGTCAGCTGCCTGCTGATTATTCTCAGCTTGGTGCACTATCTGATGTGCCTGGCCGCCAACTACGCCCACATCCGTGATCACGAAAAGTTCCAGGAGCTGCAGGAGATCCAGAACCTAACCGAGATGGAGTACACGGCCGCGTCGAAGGATCGGTTCTAGGATACGGCCCAGGGGATTTATATTGAGCACAGCACCTGATGCGGACGGTGGCCGGTCGCTTGCGGCGCTTTACGAGCAGCTTACGTTTGAGTTTATGTCCAAGTAACTGGAACAGCCTCAATTTTGGTATGTGTATTTTCAAACGATCTTGTTTTTAGTATTTAGGTTTTGAATTTGGTCAAAGTCTAAACTCTAATTAGTTATGTCGTCCCACCTTGAATATGTTGATCCGTCCATTTTTCGTACAGATAAGTAAAACAATTTGATACTTTAGCTTCATATTTTCATCGACCTGCTCAATATAAGTACTCCTGGAAACTTGTTCCCACAACATCGCACAACTTTAAATGCAACCACACAATTTTTGAAGGAAAAGTTGGGAGAAGCTCTGCATTACAACTTCTCCAAATTAAATTCTTACTGATCGATTTTTGCTATCAGTAAACGACTCACAAGGCTGACAATAATACCTACAACATTTTCGCAATCACTGATTACACCTACTAAAATTACGGCCTCGAACATTACTTTAGTCGTGTGTAAACTACACCTTTCGGTAGACTATCTTCAAATCATCAAAAATCAATCACATATCTCAACATTTCCAGAAACGCAAAACCAGAAACATCACAAATATGTACCCATATGCAAATACCCACAACTTTGACGAATATTCCCGTTTATAAGAATTTTCTATCTAATTTTAACCTTCCTGCTTTGGTTGGTAAGATAGAAAGTAAGTTCTAATTTAACGGAAATGTTCGTCGCTTCACCATTTGCATTAACGCAAAAAGCCCGACCTCTGACTCCATGTGATAACTGTAGAATTCCAGAGAGAGAAAAACACTAAACTATTACTAAAAATATGCTATATTTTTAGACAACCAAGTCTACTATCAAGGTCGTTCAAATGGACGAAAAAATATTTTTATAAAACCATAACAGAGACAAAAACATCCAAATTTACCAACCCGACTCAAACACAGAAGTTATTCTTCTCGTTAGACTCAAGTCTGTTGAAACCGCTCGTAGATAGTAGAAATGGAAAACAGATTCCCTGGATTCTTACAATCCGTACTTTAGGAAGGAAAAATTTTATATCCATTACTTATATATTTTAACAATCCATTGACAAATCATGAAATTCATACATATATCCCTAGATTATATTCCATGAACCTTAGATGTGAACTACTAAATTAAATCCCCGACCCGCTTCTTTACCCATTCAATCGTCAACCGCTAATCATCCCTCAACCCTCATTTAATCACATTTATCGTCCTTTGAAATAACACTAACATAACCAGAACAATGAGGACTATCAACCTTCAATTAATCAGTATTCGTTACCCTTCGAAAAAAATCATTCCATACAACTTATACTACTAACATAATCATTCAAGTACTACGTATATTAAACTTTTTTACATGGTCGCATTTGGTGACACGTTCGTTCGTTCAATGTTCGTTAGATGTGTAATTTCTCGTAACCTAGAATACTAATACTTATGCTTATTGAACCCTGTTAAGTGTCCCGATCCCCAACATTTCCCCCGTTTTCCTTCAAGCTGAGAGGCCAACATTTTTAAACTCTATGGAACTGAAAGTTCTGTCATTCCTTATATCCTTATGCCAAGAATTGATCACTACCGCGTGTGTTTCTTTCTAACCCTGTTCATTATGATAAGTAAGAATAAAAATGTGAACACTTATCATGGCTTGTTAGCAAAAAAAATGGCTAAAAACATCACATTTTCTCATCTAAAGAAAAACAAAATACAACAAATACCTAATTAAGCACAAACGTACGCGTTAACACAACAGTATAATAGGAGAGTAGGATTGTTCGTATTGTTTTGTCATTCGATATGACGGAGACTTGCTCGAGGATAAGTTAGGAAGTCACAAGGCAAAATGAGAAAAGACATATAAGAAATAAACCAATCTTTTAGACGAACTTATTGGTTCAAAATTATAAAACGATGCGTTGGAATTTTCCTTTCGAAATGGAAAGAAAGAAATTACATTGAGCTTGGTTATGGAAGTTTTTGGGTATCATCCGTCATTGAAATGGGGATTCATAACGGAAGAAATCTACCATCTAGAGATTTATCGCAAACTGAAATGCGAAGCAGGAAGGATTGGGTTAATGATTAATACGTCCACGATTAATACGAACGAACCCGCTTGTCCAGTAATGACAAGATCAAGATCGACGGCGACGAGCTGGTGATAGTCGAAGACTTTGTCTATCTCGGCTCACTGGTGAACGCAGACAATGACACCAGTCGTGAGATCCGGCGGCGAATGATCAGCGGAAGTCGTGCCTACTATGGACTCCACAAGCAACTGCGATCGAGGAGACTTAGCCCTCGCACGAAGTACATGATGCTCATTAAACCGATTGTCGATACGATACGTCGATACGATACGATACTTTTGGATACTGGCGGAGGAGGTCCGCTACGTGCTCATAAGGTCCACTACGGAGAAGGCCTCTTGAATTAATCTGCGTGTCACGAAACGTGTCTTGTCAAACTTCACCTTTTTACCGGACGCGATTTCTGTTATCAGAAAGACGCCACACGCTAATCGTCTTCCTACTGATTCTGAATTAGCACGTTTTCTTCCAAATCAAGGCCTCCCTTGCGTACGGCACTTCTAGCAAAACCTAGATGTGTATGACCCCCGTCACCACGCAGTCTGCTTTCGAAGATACGGTTCAATACCGCTAAAAACACACAGGTTGATTAGCCTCTGCCTGCACACTGCTAAGTATCCGCAGGTGACACTGCTTGTTCAGGCCCACTCCAGCATATCGCAAGATCGGATTGATGAGATCATCTCGATCACACTTTCATAACCAAGGAAGAACAAGTGGATCAGTGGAACTTTCGCGTGGAATTCTTTCAAAATTTACCATAAAACAACTAAATTTATTATATTTTTGCTTTCTTTACTTATAAATCAGAGGGTATTTGTTCACTTTTCTTAGTCCTTCTCTCCTATAGTGAAAAATAAGTTGATAGTAGTCGATGAAGGTACATCACTTCACTCCGCAACGTGATGCACCGTCCCTGTTATCGTTAACAGATTATACGAAATCTAGCGCGGAGTTGATACCCCCTGCTAAGTGAGGAATATTTTATGCTACTCTTCGTTTCTCAAATTCTGAGATACTAGTGTAGTTCGGGGTTTTTTTGCATCGGATTCGAAAAAAATAGATGAGAAACATCTCAAACGATTGCAGAAAAAACAGAAAAAGAAAACTATAAGGTGGGTGACCAAGAGTTCCGAAACATAATGATTGCCGCTATCTCGCATCTCAACTAATCGGCTAGCGGTTTTATTGTTCCCTTGATAACAAAACAAAATCGTGAGAAAGGGTAAAAACCTTCCCCTTGTTCCTAGAGCCTAACGTTCATTTGATAACAAATTTACAGAGGTGGTTCCACACACCTAGGATCCTTTTGTCGTTTGAAATAACTGTACAAGTATCAGCTGTCAAGGTGCACACAACGGGTATTTCAGTGTTTTGCGTGTTGCATGCAAGCTGAATTATTTTTTAATATATACTTATATTTAGTACAGAATCTCTACTAACTTTATTTTTCTATACACTATTTCTTCTATATTTGTTTCATTCTTCCTTCTGCATTTTAGGTAATAAAAAACTAGAAAAAAAACTCAGCTCAATTGATAGCCTTTGTATAATTTTTCCTTCAGTTTTCGCTGTATCGGAGGAAACTAGAAAGTGCTTTGATCATAGACAAAATCCAGAAAGAGATTATTTCTGGGCGGGGGCTGGGGAAGAACCAGCTCCCCATATGCTTTGCATATTCGTAGAATACTCACGCTCACGCTCACAATCGCCCTCACCGAAAGAATATACATACGATAATCCTAGTTCTTTACATCTTCCTCTTTTTCCAATTGCATACGCATGACGATCATAAAGCGGCACTTGACTTATGTTGGACCAAAACCTAAAGCCTCCCTGACTCACTGACTAACAAGTGTCTTCTTTGTGTTTTCCTCTGTTGGACCAACACGAGAGATAAGTCTTCTATATCAGCAGGAGGAGGGCACTTGTTTTTGTAGTCTTTCGCAGTAAACCTTGATTGCTGCTGCATCACTTCTAAAAGTCTAACCAAGCTCCATGCCGCCGCCTGGGCCACCACCGGGTGGTTTCGGTGGAGGACCAGCCCCACCCACGGCTGTGGAGGGCTTCAACAGATTCAGTACGGGTTTACCGGGTGGCATGTTGGCGGCCGATTCTTGCTGTTCGCGCAGCTGCCGTCTTCGCTTCTTGCTCCACAGCTCGTGACAATCCTGCCAGGTCGGGAGCTTGGGTGGTGGTAATCTGCAAAAGTTTGGCAGTTGATTAGAAACAGTGGAAATAGGTTACTTACTAATAAGAATCCGAAATGAAAACTTACTGGTCGGGTACAATGTTCTTCAGCCAAGCAGAATTCAGTGCTCCCTCGGCTGTTATTCGTTTGTCGGGATCCAGTTCCAACATTTTGTCCAACAGATCCAGACAGGACGTTGGCAGGAAGACGAAATCTTCCCGAATCTTTCGTCGATACTGTTTCTTTGCCTTCAACGTGTGGAACAAGGGAAGTTTGATGACATTAGGCCAAACTGCTGGCGTTGGAGTACCACACAATCGGGAGATCATCTCCAGCTGCGCCAGTTCCATATTAGCCTGGAACAAAGGCTTTTTAAGAAACAGCTCCCCTAGAATGCAACCGCAACTCCAAACGTCGATGGCAGGCCCGTAACGTTCTTCGCCGAGCAGCAACTCTGGTGGCCTATACCATAAGGTGATGACCTTATTCGTGTATGGTCGCTCCCGATTTTCTGCATTATACAGGCGTGCCAAACCGAAATCCGCTAGCTTTACTTCACCCCTAGAATTGATGGAAAAATATTGAATTAGCATTTTTTTCGATAAAATGTCGATTTCCAAACTGACTTGTTGTTCATAAGAATGTTGGAGCACTTGATGTCCCGGTGCAGGAAATTTTTCTTGTGACAATAGTTCAAACCGTCCATCAGTTGCCGCATGATACTGGCATTGTTTTGTTCGTTGAAATCGACCATCCCGGATTCGAGCAAACCCATCAGATCGTGATCCATATACTCGAACACCAGGTAGAATGAACCCTTATCCTTGCGGAACTCAAGTGCGTCCTGCTTGTCGGTCACGATCTCGCGCAGGTTCACGATGTTTTTGTGGTTTAGTTGGCGAAGGATTTTTATCTCTCGAACTGCCGTTATGGGGAATCCTTCTTTCTCGTGTTCCAACCGGACCTTCTTGAGGGCGACCAGTTCGTTCGTTTCCTGATCGCGGGCTTTGTAAACCTGGCAAAGAAAAATTAACAATGTAGAACCATTTTCGTTTTTTACCCATAAAAGTTAACAACACATTTTTTTTTCGTTTCCTTCTGGTTTAAAAAAAAGTTTCAGTAAATCAGTGCTATTATAAAGTAAAAAAATCGAAGGTGTTTCGCAACCATTTCTAAAACTTCAACAAGTCTTCACGGAGAAGGTAGAATTGAAAAATGTCGCACGGTTCTTTCAAGGATTCTCACCTGTCCGTAGGTTCCCTCGCCGATCTGTTCGATCATATCGAAAACTTCCACACAACGTTCGCCCCAATCTTTGCCACCGGAGGCGGACATAGGACCGAGCATATTCCGCGAATGTCGCCTGTTCAATATCCGCGGACGACCTTTGGGTTTTTTGTTGTCACTGTCCGACTTTCGGCCGCTGCCGTATTTGCTGCTGCCCCGTTTGTCCGGGGTGCTCGACACCGATGGCGGCGATCCAATGTCCTCGTCACCGCTCAGATCTTCCGAACCAGGTACCATTGGAGGCATCGGCAGATTCAACAGACCCTTCTTACCGGATGTGGGAATTGCCGACGAACTACTACTACTACTAGCGGAAGCACTTTTCCGATCACCAGCTCCTCCACTATTGCGTTTGCTTTTGTGACCACTGCCATGGTGATGGCTGCTAGTGTGATGGCCGTGATGACCATGATGATGACTGTTGGAGCTATTGACACTTGGCGTTGTGATAGCCCCTGTGGTAGTGAGCGTTGGGATTTGCATGACTTTCATGTGGGCACCAGCCACCGGGCTAATTTGCCTTGGAGGACTGGGAGTTTGGGCACCCACGACGTCCGCCAGGTTTACACCAGGAGGCATCGGAAGATTCGTAAGACTTTTTGGCTTGTTGAGTACTGCTGTTGATAATTTTGGTTCCCCGGCTAATGTCGTTGTCGACACGCTGCTCGGTTTACTGGCACTTGGATTGAGACTATCGCTGCTTTTACTATTCAATATCACAGGTATTCGTGAGTCGTGGCTGATTCCTTCGCCTAGTGTCGTGGTGCCCACCGTATCGACTGTGTCCCTCGAGATCACCGGTATCCGCGAGGAACCATCCGATTGATCTGGCATCGGAATGTCACCCACCGTAACGTCTCCTCCCCGCATTCCATTCGAATTGCTAGCATTGCCATCCGAATTGGTCACTAAACAATCGTTGGACATGCTATTCTCACTGACCACCGTTATATCTGTCGATGATTCTTTCTTTGCCAGAATCTCTTTGAGCGTCTTTTGTCGTTTGTGTTTGTCCTTGATCAGCTCCGCGAAGAAGCTGGTATCGGTAATTTTCTGTTTGATGTCAAACTTCTTCGTTACATCTGGTCCGGGGGAACGAGATCGGCTCTCACTCGAGTAGCGTCGACTAGTAGCCGATGTTTTCCTGGGACTTCGTGATCGATGCCGGGATCGTGCTCGACTCCTGCCGCGATCAGGCGATGGACTGTAGTAATTTTTGCGAGATCGTGATTTCGGTGCAGAGGGCGATCTCCTTCGTCGATGACTACTGCTAACTGGACTTGGACTCCTATAAATAAGGATAAAAATAACTATCTTGATCTTGAACTTACTGATCAATGTCATTTCTCACCTTCTAGCGGGCTCTCCTCTCCGGTCGTGTTGGTCCCAAGGAGCCTCTCGTCTACTACTTCCGTACCGTTTTGAGTCCTTCCGGTAGTAATCCTTCTCGTCTCCCCTTCGACGTTTCGCTGGAGGCGGAGAATAAGGCTTGTGTCGTCCATCTATAGAACACAAAAAAGTTACGTCAAAAAAATCAAAACCATAAGCAAACATACAGCTCCAACTTACTCGGACTGAGACTTTTGCGTGGTTCCCCTCGGCTAGAACCGTGCCTAGCATTAGACGACGGACTCCTTCTGTACCGAACTCCTCCGCTCCTTGATGGAGGACTATCGTTGATTGCAATGGGACTTTCCGGTACCATTGGGCCACCAGTCATCCTTTTCGGATGATGCATCACCGGGGGCGTGTGGGGCGAGGATGTCGTTTGATACAACTTTCGTGAGGGGGGACCGCTTTGCCGACTGCTTCCGCTACCTTGATGTGGACTACCGCGACTGCGACCTACGTCTGCAAATGGACTGTTTACTAGACGACTCGATGGTCGCATTGGAGGGGTACCTGGAGATGAAGATAAATCGTCAACCGAATGTTCCACTTTTTCATACATTGAAAACATTTATGAATAACGATTTAACAAAAACGTTTCACAGAGACTCTTTCCACTATTTTTTGCAACTGGTTTGGCACTTCCAATGATTAACGTGAGCGCAAAAAAAAGTTTCCCTAGTAACTCATTACATCTTTTGATTTGGTATGCGGTGCAAAAAAAATGATCTTAATCTACTCCTTACGTATTTTGATAAATTTGGGAATCAAATAACATTTGAATCATCTCAAAATTAGTTGCACATTTGGACATTGAAAATGTCCTTTGAAGGATTTGGGATAAAAAAAAACCCTTTGGGCTTAAAATCCCGGGAAAAATACCTTGAAGGATTTTCCCAACTAACATTATACAAAGAATCCTTGTGCAACAATAATATTGTTTAATAATAATATTATGCAAATCAAAAAGCTACTGAACTATTTTCCATCTAATAAACACTCACCAGGTGATCGAGGCGTGAGGCTTTCTTCATTGCGCACCGGAGTGTACGTCTTCTGGTACTCGGGCGAACTCTTCAGCGGAGGGGTCAACGATTCCATGCAACCGAGTAGTGAGTCTTCGCTCTCGGAAATGGTTTCCACGCTCGAAATCGAACGGGCCCGTTTCTTTTTCCGCTTTTTGGACTTTTTGTTTTTCTTGTGTTTCTTGTCTTTCTTGCTTTTCTTCCGTTTCCGCCCTACCTCTTCTTCCTCCTCCTCCTCTTCCTCTTCTTCCTCTTCGACGATTTCATATTCCTCCTCCTCTTCGACCATCTCTTCCTCCAGCATCATTTCGCCGTCCGGCTCTGGTTCTTCGGTCGGAGACGCGGGCGGTTCTAGATAGCGCGTGTGATGATGATGATGATGCTTCGAAGCCTGTGGCATAGATGAAGTATCGGATGATATAGAATTTTTACGTTTCGATCGGGAAGAATGCGAATGTGACGATTGGCTGATTGGCGACGTGGCAGTGATGCTGACCCTTCGCCCACTGTCTGTCAAGGTAACGGAGCCCGTTGGAGTGCCGCCATGCGAAATAATCTCGGCCAAAGAGGGATGCGTGGCGCTACTTGTGCTACTACTAACGGTTGCACCAGGGATTTCCGGGGTCATCCCCGCTGCCACCGCCTGCGTCGGAGTACTCGAAGTCACAGTCGGTGTCGAAATTGAATGCAAGGAAGAGAGATCTCCTCCTCTCATACTATCATGCTGAACTAACTGAGTTGGATTTTTACTGTACAATTTTACGGTCGTATTTGCGGAAACGTCTGCAGTTTTACTAAAATTACTGCTGGATTCAGTGCGAGAGGCAGTTCCGGCGAAGGGGGGTGACACACTGCCATCGGTTTCAATCTCACCCGCCTCTGGTGCGGAAAATTCGTCCGAACTTACATCGGAATATTCGACTGCTAGCTTACTAGAGCTGCCATTTCCCGTCGATCCCCGGCTACTCTCGGTGTTCCTGCGATGACTATGTCGCTCATCTGAAGAAGACTGTTGCTGCTGTTCCTCGTCGCTGGAAGCGTGTCGCCGTTTCTTCGATTTCTTACTCTTCTTGGAACGCTTTTTGGAGTGCTTTGAGCGTTTGGGGCTTCGATCGTCCCTTTCTCGATCCATTTGCACCGTGACCTGATGCTGCTACTACCACAATTCAAATAAGAAGACTAGTTCTAAGGTTCACACTATCACTGCCACCCTTCTTTCTACAGTTGGCTACTTTTAGAGGCAGTAACTAAATGTTCAACGTTGAACCCACACTCAATTCTACACTCTCGCTAAACTACTTTGGTAATTACATTACACACTTTGTTGGATTATGTTGGCTGATATTAATTCAACAGCCCGTGTAAACAACTGTTACTGAATATTTGATATCAGTAAACTCCTTCTATGCTTCGCATATAGGGGATGATGTTCACTTCGTGTTATCAATTCTCAAACTAACTCTTTGTTAGCTTGTAGCGTTTTTTCTGTTATTCCGACAGATTTTGGTATCGGTTTTTTAATTCACTAGCGACTTCAGTGGTCGCATCTGGTTCCCGGCTGTTGTATGCAGTTGATTGGTCGGTTAGCCACAGGACATTGCTCTGCAATTCAGAGAAGAATAAACAAGAAAACAAGACACAGGTCTATAAAATTTTTGGCCAGAAAAATAGTTGAACCTGTCTCTAGATGCTTACTGTAGTAGTGGATGCAAAAACTGAATGACGGTGAACCAGGTATCCGGTGGTGAAAGGTACATTTAATGATGTTAGGTAAGTATTGTATTTGGGTTGTTGGGTTGCAACTCAAGCTTTGATGAACCACAAAGAAAAATTTATACTTAAGGAAAATTAAATAACCATAACCATTTCGTGCTAGCAATTTACAAATTTTAGTTGAAAGTTAATACATGGAAAACCAATTACAAGATTCGCGATTACAATATGGTCCTTGTTCAATAAATAGAACAAAAATAAAAAGCATTTAAAGATGGACGTACATTGGGAAACATGCACAATTCAACAAACTAATAAATCGACCAAACATGAAAAGACTAATACAAAATATTTTTCCAGATAATCCAACATTGGTTGGATCTCATGTACGATGAAAGTGGAGTGCGCCTACGGTATTCGACGTCGAATGACGTCCAAAACCGTCCAAATATTCGATTCACCGAATAGTTGAGCTAAGTATTCGGGCGAATAGGCCGAATATTTATTCTTCAAATTTATACAATTACACAGACTTGTCAAATTTTTCAAATAATTTTGAATAATTTATAAAATATTCAAAAGAAATGTTGAAAAAGCTCTACAATCATTAAAAACCTTATTGTTTCAGTAAAACATCTTAGCTGTATCCGTGTATCTTTCACTGTAGATCGTACAGGACTGACAAGTATCACTTTTATTATTATTATTATTATTATGTTTTTATTTATGTAACGTAAGATTACAGTATCTTTTAAATTGTTACAATGTGGTTGTCTTCCTGATGTGAATTACTTAAACACTAATCGTTCCTTATTTGCTTCTAACTCTATCTGTGTCGTTTTACTCCATGTGTTCCTCTAGTAGCCCTCTCTTAAACTCTGATTTCCTCTGAAGAAGTTTTAAGTTAGTTGGAAGATTGTTCCAATTAACAATACCCCGAACGAAATATGATCTACCATAATATGATGAACTATGTGATGGAATTAAGATATTTCTAGTGCGTGAATTTCTAAGCGGAATGAGCAAGGATTTCAGATAGTGTGGCTTTCCAGAGTTGAGAATTCTATGCATTATCATGCATGATCGGTACTTATAGAAATTATCAAAAGAACATCCAATAAGATATTTATGTAAGTGGGAAACTCTAGAAAAACGAGATAAGTTGAAGACATATCGCACACATGAGTTCAAGGCAACTCGTAACTTGTGAACCGATCTCTCCGATGCGTTCGAGTAAATGAAATCGCAATAAATGAACAAAGGAAAAACGTAGGCCTTAAACAATCTTATTTTTGTAGCAACATCTAGATGGCTTGTTGTTAAATTAAGTCTTTTAATCGAGCCATAAATCTTGCAGCATTGAGCATTAACCTGACGATTCCATGAAAGATCGCGGTCGAAAATAACACCAAGGTTTTCAGCGTAGTCGACAAAATTTATAGCAGTATCATTCATTAAAAGTTGAGGATAAGAATAGGAGGATTGTTGTCTTCCAAAAAACAAAGCTTTTGTTTTTGAAGGATTGATTGGTAAAAAGTTGGCGTTTGACCATTCGACAAGCTGAGTAAGATCATGATTTATTTTGTTAAAAAAGTCACTTACGTTTGAGGTGTGTTTTTCACCTCAAACCTCAACCTCAACCAAAACCTCAACCTCAACCTTTATACTTTGAATATCGTTTTTTCCAGATTTTCTTGATATAGGGGAGATAAAGGCATAATGAACACCCGGGTCGAACGGGGCACGCCTCTTTTCTCAGGGAATACATATTTTCTCGAATAAATTTTCACGAGGAATTTAGCCTATTGGTAAGGTGTCGGAGAGGTAATCGTGTTCGATTCCTGGTCGAGGTGATTTTTTTATTTCATTTACCATTTATGATCGATTATTTCGATAGTTGCATTTTCAAAGGTGATGGGAAGTATTAGAGAAACATGAGATATCAAATCAAACATAAGCCGTAAATATCATTCGAAAGAGATACAACGGCTCAGGCGTTTTCACAAAATTTCTTATTGATGCTTGCATAAATGAAATGTTGCACACATTATAACGGTCGAAAAATCGAACAGTTTGAGGTTTTGTCTTTCTTTGTCTCCCTAGCCCAAATTCACCTATGGTGGAAAGAGAAGCATATTGTTCGCCAGATTTGACAGCTCATTTGAAAGCTCCAGCAGAGCCTTCAACTATTATACAGACATGAAAAGTCTACATCTAGGGGCTTTTTCTATTGATGAGTGCAATAATTGCACTTAAATTATGATTTTAAAAATCATTGAATATAGTGTTTTAAACTACTATGAGTAAAAAAACAAGTTCATATCATTTAAAAAAAAATATTCTGATATTTTGAACCTCAAAATTATCTTCAAAAGCGTGTATATTACGTATGAAATTTTAAAGATGAACGCATCAATACGTATGCATGAATAATGAGTTTTGTGAAATCGCGGCCTCACCGACAGGACTTGATCATTTTCAGGTACGAAGATGTACCAAGGTGAACTTAAAACATAGATTTGATTACGATTGTTGCATTATACGGCTAGTAGCATCATCCGCCGGAAAAAGCACCAGAAACATAATTGTTAAAGCCTAGTCCACACTAGGAGACGGTTCGTCTCGAGACGGTCTCAGCATCTCCCATTTTCTTCGGGAGACACTGAGACCGTCTCAGGTTTCCAACAACAACAACAACAGACAACAAAGTTCGTCTCATAACAAAAATCGCACTTCATGTTGCCTAGTGTGGACTAGGCTTAACATATACCGTATTCGTTTTCACCACCCGAAAGTTTTGCACCATCCACGCTGAAAACGAGCATGAATCGAGTTTTGCACTCTCCTTTGTAGGTGTGCGTGAAATCGGCAGTGTCAACAAAAAACATCAAGCTGTCAAAAATCCATTACAGCTGGTATTTTGTTTTCGTTTTACTTCGAAAATTGAAATGAAATTTACTTTAGTTGATCATTGTCTTTTAAACAATATGAAAATTTTAGCATGAATTTATGTATTATGTTGAATTGTTAAGATTTCAGATTTATTTTGCTTAGTAGATTCGCCTCTGGCTCTGATGAACTGCAATACCGGCTGATTCTGGGCGGTCTATGTTTGCTGCTGCTAGACTGCAGTTACCCCAGCTTGAAGGTTCCGGTATTTTGAACGTTTATTTCTCGCAAATCCTTCGTTCGAGTACCTATTTCCATTTAAGATTACAAAAAAAAAAATCTTGGGTGCGGGTGTAGTATCGAACTACCGTTTTTGGAGGGCAACGGGTGGGAATCCGGGAATTGGCGCAACCGAGCATCGTCACTCTAAGGCACAGCTCGAAGCTTGCTGCTAGTAGAGTAGCTTCGATGCAGCTGAACGCTTCTTGCTGTGAAGACCAACTTATAGAACCCTCCCGAACAAAAATACTTTTCGGTTTGGGCGATTCCACCAGATCTTTGGGTTGGCCTTTTTGCACTCTGATTTGCTGCTCTTTTTCGGCATCGCCTGGAACCGATTGCAGCAAGCCTTCTGGACACATTTCTTCTTGGGAGCGTTGTTTGCTTTGGAACGTGCCATCCAGGTGAAATTCTCTGCCTCTGTTGGAAACGACACTGGTATTGAATCCGGAACAAGTTTCCGTTCTTCGGGATAAAAAGAGAAAAAAACATCTCGAACGCAATTTTTGCGGTATAGAAATAAACCAACCAGCTGATATTTGTTTACATCGGGAAGCACGTGTTTTCAAAATTCATGATAGTATTGGTGAGAGCGCAAGCAACACCAAATATTTTCAGAGTGTTCCACCGTCCACTTTATGGTGCACTACCAGTGCACTACTTATCGTGAAAACGAGCATGAAAACGATAAAAAGTGCACTACCGGTAGTGCACCGGTGCACCACCACTTGAAAACGAATTCTCTAATAGTAGCAATCGCCTCGTTACTGTGGTATCACAACTTGTTATTTTCTCCTAACAGTTCAGTCGCAAACAGAAGTAAGACGTAATAAAACATTACTCTCTTTGTAAATCGCGTCGTCTGTTTCTTGTCCCCAAGATCAAGGCCTTTAATAGGTTTATGGGCACCGCGCAAAAGGATCTGCCGTTCGGAATTATCCAATTCCGTGAGGATGCAGATCAGATCCCGGATCCTGAATCACAAAAGCCCGACTTGCGTTTGCAAATTTCCGAAACATCTGGCACTTCAACTCAAACGTCAAATCCGTATTGTTGTACGGAAGCGAAACTTGGTGCACAGCTGCGGCGACGACGCGAAAACTGCAAGTATTCGTTAATCGCTGCTTGCGGAACATCATCCGCGCTTGGTTGCCTGGCAACTGGGTCTCAAACGTGAAACTAAATCGCAGGTGTCATCAAAAGGCGCTAGAAATCGAGATTCGAGAACGTAACAAGTGGAGATGGATTGGGCAAACGCTGCCAAGAGATGAAAACGAGATTTGCAGACAGACGCTTGACTGGAATCCACTGGGAATGACGTAATACAAAAAGGAGGGGTGACGGAAGTTGTGACAATATGTGACAAGGGGGGGAGAGGGGGTCTATTTTTTCCAAATTTTGCGTGTCAAGCTGTAGCTTTATAATTCAGTTGACTTGATCAAGTTGAATTCGCTGCTAGATTCTACGGCAGAAAATGCTCATCGTGCCCCGATCAATGGTGCCCTGTCCCGAGTCAAAAAGTTAACCTTCCAAAGTCGAAGCGCACATTCAAATCATCATAACTCTTCGAAAAAAAAATCGCAAAAATTTGATTTTGAAAACCTCCCTGGGGAATTACAAAATACAGAATCTGTAGTACCAGGCAACTTCCTGTAACCACCAGAAGTGCTCCTTAAAAAAAAAAAACCGTAATTAGGCTGTTCGGGTCCATATGACCCGAGAGTTTGCGAATGTTCCCCTGGCCGCAAATATTGACCGAGTTCGATGAATTTTAATTCATTGTACAGATAATTCATTCTTTCAATATTAAAAAATTAAGTAGAAATATTTTACCAGAATACCAGTAGCTGATTCCGAATGAAAAATGTCCCGAAAAAGAGCTCTTTTTAGAATGCTCATAACTTTTGACAGGTTTAGAATATTGCGCTGATTTTATTATATTTGAAATTGTCAAGAATAAATCTTTTCATGGATGTATAAATTTCTGATGATCAAAGGATGTTTTGGCCGCTATACCGGGACTTCCGGTAGAATGAATTCCTACTTCTTAAAAGATACCCAATTTTGGCTTTGCATTGTTGTATCTCGTTTACCAATAGACCGATTTTCTAAATTCAAATTTTGTTTTTTTTTCGTTAACTTTATTATTATTTTCATAGAATATACCGTGAAAGCACCAATAGCCGCGCACTTTCAACTTTAATTATTATTTTCTCCGGAAATCAACAACGAAAATTTCTATGTTCCGCATTTTCTGATACCTACGCTAAGTATCTTTCACTTGCCATACTAGAAATAAATTTATTCTGCTTTTTGAGGTCAGGAAAAAATAAAAACAAACATCGTTTTTGCCGGATGCCATTTCGTCTGTTGCCTTAGCAAGTGAGCTATGCGGGTCCCTTTTTGTAATTCAGTTTTTTGTGTTGAATTAGAGCAGCTTGGCAAAAAAATTGAACCGTAAGTTATTTGTGGCTGTAAAATGAATCAATTGTGAAAAAAGTGAACAGTTTGAAGGTTCTGCTGCGGAAAAAATGGCAATTTTGTTGTTGGTACACTTGATTTTTGAATGTTTCTATCGCCGCGCACGGGAAGTCCTCTAGTATTTATCAGCAGTTAAACATAGAGAAGTTCTTCGGAAGTTCAAAAAGGTTGCATAAGATTCACAGGTTAGCTTTCCAATCAATGTTTTCCATCATATAACCGGCTGAAAAAAACACAATTTACACCGACCGATTGTACACCGACACTTATTACAAAATCCCGTTTTTTGTGACGTTGCAATGAATATTTTCTCGCTTTTAATTTTTTCCTTAAAGTACGTAAGTTTCACTACATGTTAGTGCTTTACTTTCCAGAATAGCACAAAACATAATTTTTGTACGGCACAAAGAACATCCATCATATCTTAAATGCGCGGAAATTTGTGCTTTCACGGTTGTTGGTCCCTTAAAAATCTCGGTTCTTCATTATATTGTTATGAATCTCACATCTTTTTTGTCATTTTTCAAACTCCCTCTCGTGTTGGTTGGTTTACGGAATTTTGTTAGCGTAATTTCTCAAAAAATTTGAACTCAAATTGGCCACTTTTTATATACCTAGACATTCGTAAGAATCTCCTCTTTCGGTGGACATACTTTTTATGTAGTGTTTCGAAAATTTGTAGCAACGTTTTTCGAATTTACTGAAAGCTGTCCGATTTCAACAAGTTTGGCCCACATTTTCAGCAGGCTGGTGTACAAATCTCGCACCCCTCACGTAGCCGCGGGAGTAACAAATCCTTTAGCTCTCTTTTTGTCGCTCACCAAATCTCCAATCCAGCAGCAGGAGAAAATGCCGTGTCGCCTTATTTCGACTTAATTTTTAATACTGAGAAACTAGAATAAATTATCTATACAACGAATTAAAATTCATCGAAATCAATATTTGCGGTCACGGGAACGTAAGGAAATTACAGGTCAAAAATCTTTGAAATAGATTTGTATGGATATTTTGCGAACAGCTTTGGAAGGTTAAAGTAAAAATGCGTTTTAAAATTTATTATAGTAAAACCCAAAAATTTAGTCGTTGTGAAAATTGAGGAACAATGTGTACATCATGTTGCAGTGCGTAGGTACATTATAGATCAAGATGATTAAACGATCATGAGAGCTTATTTTCCGGTGCTCAAGAATTATAATATTTTCGTCATTTGAGAACTTGGTTTGATTTTTTTTTAACCATAGGGACTACAAAACAGTTCCTCGTGAAAAATTATTTGAGAAAATACGTGTTTCCTTAGAAAATGGGGGTGCCCAGTACGTCCCGGGTGCTCGTTATGCCCTTATTTCCCCTACCTAGTTACATTTTTAAGCTGCCTTAAAAAGTAGTCTGTCTGGAGGTAGACATTATTTCAAACTGTGTTGTAATCGATTCACATACAAAAACCTATGAATCAAGTCGAGGAGATTTTGATAAAACTTGGATTGGTGCCAAATTATTAATTCAACAAATCAAAATGTGTGGTTATAACACGCATAAAAAAGTCTACTAGTTGTTATAAAAATTCGTATGGTTGCCGTTTCCATGCCAATGATTTTCAATTCAATGTTCACAGCAAAAAATATTTCCTGTGAAATTACGCAAAAGTCCTGTAACAAAAAGGAGCAGGACATCTACAGTTATTTTACAGGTCGAAAACATCATTACGTGACATTTAATTTTTAGTGTACAACTTTTTTACAGGACATTTGCTGTAATTATAAATGAATCTTCGTTAACTTTCAAGGAAAACTATTTAAAATCACAGGTTTTGTTAATTACAGGTGATTTATTTTAAAGGTTGCAGTTTTCAGTGACACGTAATAGTCAAAAATTTTTCTGTGTACCGTTTTACTTGATCAATATCGATATCTAAGAACAAATCAGCGTTGCTGTAAAGTTGTTTTGGCTATCGAGGATTTCTTATCTGCTCATCGCTAATATGGCTAACATATGGCAGATTTGGCTATTTTATTGAGGTCAACTTAAAGATTTTTACATTTAGTTTTAGAATGTCACAAAAACAGAAGATGGTAGAAGTTATTTTTTGGAGGACACACATCAGACAGCAAAAATGTAAGTTTAATTTGTTGTATAAGTAAGTTGATTTTTTCTACTAACAGTTGTTTTCGGTCTCAGATTCATCCGCTTGTGCATATACGTTGCAGCGCGCATACTTTGATCCCGGTATGCCGACACGGTGTGCCAAAATACGTTATTAAAAATAAAAAATGACCACCAAAACGGCACTCGACATTCGAAAGATATAGTATTCAGACATCTATCCTGAAAATTTGGAAATGTTTCATCGGGCTTTTTTGAAATTAGAGCGATTTTAAATTTTAAGTCAATTTACATTAGATTTCCATGACCATTAGATTTCTATGACCATGGATTTTTCTGACTACACATATTTTATGACAATCATCCAGTTCAATGACTTTATAGAAAATTTCATGCCCGACAACTTTGTGGAAGACCGGAAAAAGATTTGAGTTGATCCTGAAAAGTTATTGGCAATTTTCTAAAACTTTATTAGACTGATTGAAATTTTTCCATGTTTCTTAAGTTTTTTTCAATTCCGCTTCACTAAAAAGTGAATATCTTTCCAGGCGTAGTTTGAATCGTTTTTGGGTCTTCAATCATTTTTTTTCGTGCTTAAAATGTGCTTAGTCGAACAAGGTAAATAGCGTAATATTGGCTTTAAAATAGTCATTTTTGATTACCTTCTTGGATTCAACAATAAAAATAAACAATATTTTTTATTTAAAATTAAAAATCAACACAGATGACCACTGTTATAGTCCACTACAGCATTTAAGAGATGAACATAGTACAACTTCGATGTATCGGAGGTTTGATATCGTTTCCACGTTTCTGAAAAATCATGATGAACACTCTCCGAGGCTTGCTCTCCGAATACACCCAGCGGTTTTCCGGTGTTTTCGCAAAAATTCTTTACATGGAATAGTAGAATGTGGAATTTAGAAGAGTTTGGCAGTTTAAGATTCTTCCACTCTGCAGAAAACTCATCAATGAGTGATGTGTACTCGGAATCTAAGTTTTCCTTAAAACATGCCTTGTAAATCTCCTGGAACAACTTCAGTGCCTGCGATATCGGTATTTTTACAGTTTTAAGTGTTTTTTTTATTTATCTATTTTACTTACCTTTAAATGTTCCTGCACATCAAAATTACCTTCAAGAACATCTGAGGAATCCATTAGATTATGGCAAGCTTTCCCTGTGAAACCAAACGTTTGTTGGAGATGCCTCACTCCTGTCTTTGCAGTCCACAATTCTGCTAGCTCTGGATTCGTTGCTTCAACTGACTTTTAAATCTCCTGCAACATATCCATCGATGTCTTGCAACTGTAGCGCGTTCCAAATTGGAGCAATATTCTCATATTTTTCTTCCAGTTTTGGGGCAAGAGCAAGAATCAAAAGCCTAATAGTTGATTAAATAATTTGACGTTATTATACTAAAAGCCTACACTGTAAATTTTTGCCTCGATTTCCAGCAAAAAAAATTGCTGGAAACGTTCAGCAATCCAAATTTTTGCTGGAAACCAGCAATCGGTTTTCGAATTGCTGGATTTTTCAGCATTCGGTTATGTGCTTGTCATTTTTGCTGAAAAATCAGCAATCGGTTTTCAAATTGCTGGACTTTCCAGCAATTGATCTAGTTTGCTGGAAAATCAGCAATCGAGTTGTCAATTTGGAGTTTGTTTTTGTTTCGTACGCTGAAGTAAGGTGAGATTCTATTTTACGAATTAAGGTTAAATTAATATAATTATTTTATTTTCCTCTATATTCTAGCAACCAGGCATCAAGTCAAGGGTAAGTTTTTATTGTACAGGTAGATATTCCATAGAAGATACTCATCAAAACTATTTTTACAGGTGGCGGATGATCAACATTTTGGCACAAAGCGGCCACCCCAGAGCCGGTGTGAAAGTTGTGAAAAAAAAAGTTTTTTTTTGGAAAATAAATTAATCCCTAATTGAAAATGGGAGAAAATAATTGTTTTTATTGCTTATTATATGCACAGCCAATATTAAACTTTAATTTTGAATTGAATATAAATTTCATACTAAATACTGCCGGTTGTGTTGAAAGAAATAATAGCTGGTTTCCAGCAATCTGGATTGCTGATTTTCCAGCAATTTGAATTGCTGGAAACCAGCATTAACGTTTGCTGTTTTTTTCCAGCAATTTAAATTGCTGGAAATTTTGCTGGAAAGTCAGCGGGACAAAAACCAGCAAAATTTTGCTGGTTTCCAGCAAAAAAAATTTTGCTGTGTAATGTTCATAACTATTTCTAAAATACCTTCGAACACCGCCATCCTTGAAACGTTCAGCTTTGGACTGCTGTCCCAGTGAAATCACCGACAAAGTAATTTCAAAAGAACCACCTCCACCGTCTATTCCAAATTTAAAAATTAGTTCTTCATCAGTCATATTTCGCGAGTCTCGAATCTTTTGAATAATTTCTTTTACATCGACGCAGTATACTACAGGTGCTTCTTTGACGCTTTCGTTTCCTCCCATATCACACAACTTTTTGATTTCGAAGAAATCCTTTAATTGCCGGTTATATGAGCCTAACTTTTCTTTAAGATTAGGCTCAAAATGTATATCCATTTTACGGAAGTTTCGTGTAATACTAAGGGTTTTCCTCACGCTTAAGTTGTTGTCAACTTTCATTTCGAACACATTCTGGGCCGATACAGGAGCAGCTGGTTTCAAAGAGCTGTGAGCTCGTATGATGACTATTACCCATAGATTTACTATTACATACACATTTGGGCTGAAAATTCTATCCCAAACAACTTTATCGAAGACCCAAAAACGATTCGAACTACGCCTGGAAAGAAATTCGCTTTTTAGTGAAGCGGAATTGAAAAAAAAACTTAAGAAACATGGAAAAATTTCAATCAGTCTAATAAAGTTTTAGAAAATTGCCAATAACTTTTCAGGATCAACTCAAATCTTTTTCCGGTCTTCCACAAAATTGTCGGGCATGAAATTTTCTATAAAGTCATTGAACTGGATGATTGTCATAAAATATGTGTAGTCAGAAAAATCCATGGTCATAGAACATAAGGTCGAAAACCCCATTGGAAATCTAATGCAAATTGACTTAAAATTTAAAATCGCTCTAATTTCAAAAAAGCCCGATAAAACATTTCCAAATTTTCAGGATAGATGTCTGAATACTATATCTTTCGAATGTCGAGTGCCGTTTTGGTGGTCATTTTTTATTTTTAATAACGTATTTTGGTACACCGTGCCGAAGCAAAGGGAAAATACGCCCCAAAATGTCTCACAATCAATTTAACTACGTAAGTCATTTGATAGTTTTGAATATTTATAATGTTCTGTCGGTTAAAAAAATTTCTGATTATGACAATTTTTTAAAAATTTTTGTTTCAGGTGTTTTCCGCACAAGTCTCGAAAATTATACTTCTGGAAACGGCGCACACTGGGGTAAAACATGAAAAAGGCGATCAAAACTGTTTTCTGCCGAAACTGTTCGTTTTAGACCTATAGTGTCTTCGAGACAAATGACCAGCATTACAAGGGCTAAAAAATAAGTTTTTTAAAAAATTGATTAATCCACCTAGTAGTGAGTTAGAAAAACTAACTTTTTTAATATCCATTTTAGAGCTGTACTGTCTGAGAAAAGTTTTTAGCTTGTACCAATTCTAGTAACTTTGCTAAAGAAGTCATAGCTGTAACATTAATCGTTTCAAAGTTATGACAATTTTTAGAAAAATAACACCAATTTTCAGTTTTTTCAACATAACTTTTTTGCGCGTGATTTTTCATATAAAATATGTTCTAGAGAGTTTTGAAGACAGAAAAGTTGTACACTTTTGCTGAATATACTGTATAGAAATTTTGAAGTTTAAACGATATATCTTAAAAATACTTAACAAAAATAGTCATTTTGAACTGGTTATATCTCCTGAGTTCGGACGAGTTCGGTTACATATTTTACAGTTTTGCAATTAGAAAAGTATCGCCTTTCAAACAATGTACAATTAAAAGTGGCCAATTGTGACCTTCATAGTGTAAATGTCAATAGAAGTGAGCCGAAAGTGAAGTTTTTATACTAATTTGAGCATAACTATTACTATTTGGCTGCAACATGTAGGATTCCTATAAGTAGGCCTACTTGAACCACCTGGACTTGAGATGGTAGATGGGCTCAAATTAGTATAAAAACTACATTTTTATCTCACTTCTATTGACATTTACACAATGAGGATCAAAATTGGCCACTTTTAATTGTATATTGTTTAAAAGGCGATACTTTTTTGATTGCAAAACTGTAAAATATGTAACCGAACTCGTCCGAACTCAGGAGATATAACCAGTTCAAAATGACTATTTTTGTTAAGTATTTTTAAGATATCTCGTTTAAACTTCAAAATTTCTATACAGTATATTCAGCAAAAGTGTACAACTTTTCTGTCTTCAAAACTCTCTAGAACATATTTTAAATGAAAAATCACGCGCAAAAAAGTTATGTTGAAAAAACTGAAAATTGGTGTTATTTTTCTAAAAATTGTCATAACTTTGAAACGATTAATGTTACAGCTATGACTTCTTTAGCAAAGTTGCTAGAATTGGTACAAGCTAAAAACTTTTCTCAGACAGTACAGCTCTAAAATGGATATTAAAAAAGTTAGTTTTTCTAACTCACTACTAGGTGGAATAATCAATTTTTTAAAAAACTTATTTTTTAGCCCTTGTAATGCTGGTCATTTGTCTCGAAGACACTATAGGTCTAAAACGAACAGTTTCGGCAGAAAACAGTTTTGATCGCCTTTTTCATGTTTTACCCCTGTGTGCGGCGGAGCAGCAGCATCAATTGTGTACATTGCATTCACGCAGAGAAAACTAGTGCCATTAAAACAAAAGAAATTCGTTTTTGAATCAAAGTTCTAGTGTTATTTGAATCTAAATCTTATTTTTTTGATTAAATTTTTTTTTCTACCAAAAGGAAAGAAAATTATTTTGAGTTGGTGTACAGGAATTTTGAATTGATGTACTGTACTTGAAATCAAAAGACAATAAATTCGTGCTACAATCAATGAAAAAATTCTTTGATTTTGATTAATTTTTCTTCGAAACCAACAACGATGGAAAACATTGTGGCGGAAAGTTCTCAATGCCGTGGAGGATTTTTGGTGAGTTTTTTCAAATATATCTGGAGTGAATTATTAAATTTTTGAATTAGTTTTAGGTCAACTATTCAGCCGACGAAGACTAGTTCTAAAGAAGGAACGAATTGAAAGCTGCGAAATTCCAAGTTGCCCAGTTTATAATATGATCCGCTTGTTTGCCAAAAAGTCGTCTACAGATCAATATTAGCATGTTGAAAAGTGAGTACCTTCAATATTATATATTGTCAAACTACGATCTTTAAATTGCTAGTGCTTAACTTCCTTCCCCACATTTCATTCAATGTTTTTAAGGAACATATTTTTGTCATTCATTTGTGTTTTATTAATTTGAATTTTTTCTATTTTCCTCTCTTCTTTACAGGTAGACTTCCGGAAACAAAACTTTAATTAAATTAATTATTTGAAAAATAAAATGTATTACCTATTATTCTTCGAAATGAAACATTTGTGGTACCTACTATTTTGGTAGAAACGAAAGTAAATAATAAGAACAAAGAAAAAATGTTTTCGAATTAAAATCAAAATAACTTGGAAATAAAGGAAAATGTTATAGCATCAAACGGAAATGCTATAGGTTCAAGGGATTTAAGATTTTGAATCAAAGTATTTCAGATTTTGAATCAAGAAACATTCTTTGACTCAAAGGAAAACATTTCTTTGAAACAAAGGAAAATGTTTTTGAAACTAAGTAATTTTTATTTGTCCCAAAATCAAAGGAAAAAATCCTTTGTTTTCGTGGCACTTTCCTTTGAAACTAATTTCTATTTTTCTGCGTGTTGGTTTAGATAAAAACATATGCCCCTGATGTAAAATATGATTATATTTAAAAAAAAACATGTCTTATTAAAAATAAAAAGGAAAAACAATGCATTTAACTGCTCAAATTATTATTTTTTATATTTGAATCTACAATCTCCGACGTAGGGGAGCAGTATTGCGGTAAAAACAGCTATACGAATGATTGACTAAAAATTCTTGTTGGATTCTCGAAGCTGATGCGATTGCTAAATCAGCCATTTATCCATTTGTGGCAACGTATAGATTGTTGGATTGATTGTATTTTCGGGTCAGGGTCAGTGTTGCAAGCACTTTTTGACCACCATGCGGGACAAGCGGAAAACAGAATGAGATAAAGGGAACACTAGAAAAATATTGTATCAGCTGTTTGCGATGTTTATGTTCGTTATATGATTTTAATTGCCGTTATTTGTATGATTATAATTTTAATGGCATGTGCGGCGGAATGAAAACTAGAGAGAATTTATTTTATAGAATTGGAAAGAAAGGTGGATAGACAGGCATTAGTGCGCCAATAGGAGAAAGCTTGATAGGTGTTGAAATTTTAGGCTAGAGGGCATGTTGATGAAAAGCTCCCATGAATTGCTCCCGCCTTTGCTCTGCATTAGCTAACTATACATGAGAAACCCAGAAAGAGAATTCCCATGTATAGCGAGCCCAATGGTTTGAGAGCGTGTTTTTACGCACACTTCAAACGAGCAAAAACGTAGCGATTAAAATCATATAACAAACAATCATTGGCAAAAGAAAAAATACAACAAGAAAAAATACGGTTCAAAAATTGACACTTGGCCAAAAAGTTAGAACGCGGAATAAATAGAATGTGAAATGCGAAAAAATCGACAAGTAGCAACTATTCGCAGCGAATCTGAAATAATGGCAACCAAGGTTCTTAGATACACTACATACAAAATTTTCGAGGCCGGAATTTAGCAAAATTTTGCTCAAATTTGACCAGCTAAAAACTTAGCAACCAATTTAGCAATATTTTTTAACTAAAGTTTTAGTAAACGAGAAAAAAGTTAGCCGCCGCAGTTTTTGCTCAAATTTCTAGCAAAAACCGGAGAAAAAGATTGTCCGGATCCGTAATTTCATGTTTTGTTATTTTTTCTCTGGAGAATCAGGGGAATGTTTGATTATTGACTAGAATACACAAATCATTAAACTTTTAGTTTATTTTTCATACTTTTTTCGTGACATTATTAAACACTTTTTTGTAAAATGTAATTAAATTAGTACCGTTCTGGAAATGTACCTTCCGGCAAGGGAAATGCCAAGTTTCCGACCTTAACTAACGAATTCGCCGGATGCAACCCTCAAAATTTCCGGACAGTTGCTAAAATCTGTCGTTTTCGCTGCCAGTTGTAACCTGTTAGAAAAAAACAAGAAATTTTCAATTTAAAAATCCAAAATTTGCGCTTTATATGATCGGCCCTTACCTGTCCGAATCCGGTGTTGATTTGGCTATCATTTTGTCGTTTACTTAGCCACAACGAGAACCGTCAGCATCGAACTCCGGAACCGCACTTAATCGCGTCATGTTGTTATTTTATTGATCAACCGGCGCACACAGGGGAAAACGATGTAAAAAGGTGATCAAAATTGTTTACGCCAAAACGGAGCGTTTTAGACCCATAGTGTCTTCGGGACATTTTACCTACATTCAAAGCACTTTAAAATGAGCTTTTGATAAAAATGATTAAATCACCTAGCAGTGCACAGTGGTCCAAAAGGGCCTGAAATGGAACTTTTTTCCTGGTGACTTTGTTTTTCATTTTAGCTATTAGATGTCTTCAGAACATTTACTAGTAAGATTGTTTCCCATAACGTGAAAGTATCAAAAATAAGTCACAGCCTACTACGATAAAAATATAAACACTAACTTTTTTGTTTGAAGAGATAGAGACCAAATTTGTTCTACAAAGTTGTAGATATCATCAAAATATGAAACTTTGCTCAAATAACAAAAGCTTTATCTCTATTCAGTGCAGAGTTATAAAGCTTTTAGTTCAAAACATACTTAAAATTTGTTTTTGTACTTAACTATTGTAAATTTTGAACTTACATAAATATGATGTTCACAACATTTATTGCGATACTCAATACGCACATTTTGCACTAGATCTTAAGTCTCTACGACCTTGTCTTCCGAAGTTATCGCAATTTCAAGTTTTATTTTTGCTTAAATTCACGAATTTCTAGGGTAAAATGGGGCAAGTGGATCCAAAAACTAAATACCACATCTTGAAGTATAATTCAAGTACTACAAACTTATCCAAAAACTACTTGTCTCCACGCGCCCGTTTTCGAGTACGGTCGGCATAAATTTGTTGAATTCTTAGATTTTAACGAGAAAATAGAGATTGATTGTTAATAATTCTGTCATATCTTCTCAAGGAATGAACTATCTGTTTTGATGTCTTCAAATGAAAGTTGCAACAACAAACGAGCTATTGAATGGTATTTTTTAGAGAATTTTTGATGATACCGTTTGTACCTTTAAACAATTTTTAAAGCATTTTTACGGTTATAACTGGAAATGCTTCTAGTTAATTTTTTTTTAAATATTAAATTTGAAAAGGTGATAAAATTTCAATGCGTTTTGATGTGCTATTTGATGATTTCAGTTGAAAACTGATAAAGTTATGTGCATTTTAGGCATGTTTTTATTTCAACGATGACAATAAAACTCTATTTTCTCGTTAAAATCTAAGAATTCAACAAATTTATGCCGACCGTACTCAAAAACGGGCGCGTGGAGACAAGTAGTTTTTAGCTAAGTTTGTAGTACTTGAATTATACTTCAAGATGTGGTATTTAGTTTTTGGATCCACTTGCCCCATTTTACCCTAGAAATTCGTGAATTTAAGCACAAATAAAACTTGAAATTGCGATAACTTCGGAAGACAAGGTTGTAGAGACTTAAGATCTAGTGCAAAATGTGCGTATTGAGTATCGCAATAAATGTTGTGAACATCATATTTATGTAAGTTCAAAATTTACAATAGTTAAGTACAAAAACAAATTTTAAGTATGTTTTGAACTAAAAGCTTTATAACTCTGCACTGAATAGAGATAAAGCTCTTGTTATTTCAGCAAAGTTTCATATTTTGATGATATCTACAACTTTGTAGAACAAATTTGGTTTCTATCTCTTCAAACAAAAAAGTTAGTGTTTTTATTTTTATCGTAGTAGGCTGTGACTTATTTTTGATACTTTCACGTTATGGGAAACAATCTTACTAGTAAATGTTCTGAAGACATCTAATAGCTAAAATGAAAGACAAAGTCACCAGGAAAAAAGTTCCATTTCAGGCCCTTTTGGACCACTGTGCAGTGAGATAGAAAAATTATTTTTTGTATTTTTCATTTTAGAGCGCTTATGTCTTTGGCAAGTTTTTAGATTGTAAAGAATGTAGCAATTTTGTTGAAGACATCAACATCGTGGGAGCTAACCCAAAAAAGTTAGAAGGGTTCAAAATAAAAAAATATTTTTTTATCAAAATTTTCAGTATTTTAACGATATCTTTTCAGGCCGAGCTTATTCGAGCAAGATATGTTTGAAAGAGTTTTGAGTTACTTGAAATCGAATAGTTTTGTGGAACACACTTAATAAAAATATTCAGACTGAAACGAGTTAGATTGAAAAAACTGAGAAAAAATAGCTGTTTTCGAACACCTGTATCTTTCTAGTTCGGTTGAGTTCGGTTCATTTTTTGGTTGCATTAGAATCAGGCAGGTTTCAACGTTGTAAAAACATATAGTTTACAATGTTAAGTTGTTTATTTTGTAGCTTTATAAATGATCAAAGTTAGCTATTTTCAAGGAATCTAGAGGAATTTTTTTTGCATTTAAAATTAGCTAACGTAACTCATCAAGTATATTGTATTGTAAGCGGAAAGGTAGATGATAAGGTTCGTCAATGGAGGCTTAAAAACGTCATACGCGAGCGAGAGAATGATTTGGCTAAAATCTCACCAAAATAAAAACGATTGCTAATTGTCAGTTTAAAAAAATTTGGAATTTGTCCTCTAGATTCCTTGAAAATAGCTAACTTTAATCATTTATAAAGCTACAAAATAAACAACTTAACATTGTAAACTATATGTTTTTACAACGTTGAAACCTGCCTGATTCTAATGCAACCAAAAAATGAACCGAACTCAACCGAACTAGAAAGATACAGTTGTTCGAAAACAGCTAATTTTTCTCAGTTTTTTCAATCTAACTCGTTTTAGTCTGAATATTTTTATTAAGTGTGTTCCACAAAACTATTCGATTTCAAGTAACTCAAAACTCTTTCAAACATATCTTGCTCGAATAAGCTCGGTTTGGAAAGATATTGTTAAAATACTGAAAATTTTGATAAAAAAATATTTTTTTATTTTGAACCCTTCTAACTTTTTTGGGTTAGCTTCCACGATGTTGACGTCTTCAACAAAATTGCTACATTCTTTACAATCTAAAAACTTGCCAAAGTTATAAGCGCTCTAAAATGAAAAATACAAAAAATAATTTTTCTATCTCACTGCTAGGTGATTTAATCATTTTTATCAAAAGCTCATTTTAAAGTGCTTTGAATGTAGGTAAAATGTCCCGAAGACACTATGGGTCTAAAACGCTCCGTTTTGGCGTAAACAATTTTGATCACCTTTTTACATCGTTTTCCCCTGTGTGCGGCGGCGGCTGCTGTCCATAAACAAAGCGGCTAGAAAAATTTTGTTTTGCTCAAATCAAGTAAAATGAACCTTTTTATTGCTAAAATCAAGTAAATTGAACTTTTTGCTAACTCAACAGTAAAAAAAATATTTTTGCTAAGGGAAAGTAACAGCCAAATTTTGCTAAGTGGAGCCCCGAAAGTTTTGTGTGTAGGTTCTCCGACTTTCACAGTAAGTAGTCGAGAAGTAAGCGGGGCTCTCAATGAGTTTGTTTATTTTTTGCTCAGCTTTTTTGTGATTTGTTGGTAAACAAACTTCATGAGTTCCGTATAGTTGCATAGCCTACATAGCCAAAATGGCTGAATCGGGAATTTGTTATTCGGGAACACCTCCTGAATATATACCCACCTTGATGGCAACGTCGATAGAACTGTTCTCGCATAAGGAAAGCTCAGTAGGCCCATGGGTTGCTACGTTTTTGCTCGTTTGAAGTGTGCGTAAAAACACGCTCTCAAACCATTGGGCTCGCTATACATGGGAATTCTCTTTCTGGGTTTCTCATGTATAGTTAGCTAATGCAGAGCAAAGACGGGAGCAATTCATGGGAGCTTTTCATCAACATGCCCTCTAGCCTAAAATTTCAACACCTATCAAGCTTTCTCCTATTGGCGCACTAATGCCTGTCTATCCACCTTTCTTTCCAATTCTATAAAATAAATTCTCTCTAGTTTTCATTCCGCCGCACATGCCATTAAAATTATAATGGTGTTTATGTTCATGTTCGCTGACATGTTTAGAAAGGTTGTTTTTGAGAGAATGGCGAATGTACCATTTTGGAAATAGTTCGTTGGAAATATAAAAGAAAGCGAAAAGAGCTAGTGCAAGAGTTCCATTGTGATTGTAAAAATTGTGTTAGAGAGACGTGTAAGGAAATTGTAATATATTTTAAATGTGAATTCGAATGATATTTTAATATTAGTTTTTCTAAGATAGGACAAATTATCGTTCCGACTGATTGGTCGACTAATTGTATTGTGGTGACCAACTGTATTTGAAGACGTACCGTGAGTAGATGTTAAATGCGAACAAAACAATGACATTGAGACAAAATATTTCATTCGAATAGGTTGATGACTGAAGGAAACCATTTGAATTGACAACATTCAAGTACATCTCATTGAGAACTTACCGTAAGTCACTTTTAATTGTACTTAAAGCAGAATTTGATGAACATTTTATTCAGGACTAAGCGCCCATCTAAGAACTGTGGTTTTGGACGGAAAATTAATAGAATCAGGAAGAAACTTGTAATGTAAGTTAGTGTAATAGGGCTTGATTATTATTATTATTATTAATACCAAAATAAATTGTAGCTTTAAATTGTCTCACGATAAATTTTGAGGATTTGTTTACTGAACCTGACTTCAACCTCCGGAATCCGCCACAGAACATTTTTAAAGATTACAAATGGCGACAAGAATGGCCGAAGATTACCAGTTCCCGTGCTGTGACCAAGGTAGCGACTTTGACTCCAGTGTTCGCTGCAATAAATGTGAAGAGTGGTACCATTTTTGCTGCGTGAACGTAGATGAAGAGGACGTCGAGGGTACTCTTTGGTTTTGCAACAAATGTATTTGTTCAGAGCCATCCCTCCTGGAATCCTTTGGAGCAGCTGGACAAACCGCCACTCGTCGCCAACCGCATAGGGCAGCCAAAAAGAAAGGTAGTAAAGAGTCTGCAGTCGGTAAGTCGAAAATAACTACGAACAAGAAGCTTAGTAATAGTAAAAGCAAACGACAGAAGGAAGCTTTAGCAATTAAATCAGGAAACAAGAAATCTGCCCAAGATTCAGGTTCTAAAAGTAGATTGTCAAATGCTTTGTCAAACGGTAGTCATTTACCCGGTACAATTGAAGCGCGAAGTGAGAATAAGATGCGAAAAAGTGGAAGTGAGTCGTCCAAAAGTTCAGTGCGCGAGGCAGCTAAGCGAGAACTGCAACGACTGCGTGAAATTAGTATGAAAAAAATGGAAGAAGAAGAAATTGAGCTTAAGTTGTTGGAACATAAGCTAAAAACGGTTCAACGTGAACGAGAAGAAATGGAATCTAGGCACGTACAAGAGAGGCTCGCTGAAGAAACAAGTGATTCAAGCGAAGATGATTCCGGCGAAGGAGATGCAGATGATTTTCTGGAGAAGGTAGAAGCATGGAATGCCGGTCAGGAAAACCAACATCTGGAGGATCCGGTTGCAGTATCAAAACACTCAGTTAGTCTTCCTGCTCAAGCAAAACAATCGACCATGAATCAAGACGAACACAGAAAGCGATCATCAGGAGCGAAACCTAAATCAAACCGGGCTTGTCGTGAATCGATTCTAGGCAGCATTAGCAGCATAGTAAGTGATTTCGAGGCTCCATGTGGTGTTATGAGGAAAAGGTTGCCTGCAATTCAAAAGGTTCCAACACATCTCCAGATAGCTGCTAGACAAGTGTACCCCAAAACGTTGCCCAAGTTCTCAGGAAGGCCAGAAGAGTGGCCAATGTTCATAAGTGCATACGAGCAAGCTAATGAATCTTGTGGTTTCACTGACGCAGAGAATTTGGTTAGGCTTCAAGAAGCATTGTTGGGGAAAGCACTTGAAACAGTACGCAACCGTCTGCTGCTTCCAGAGAACGTTCCGAAAATTATCGAAAAGCTTCGCAAAAGGTTTGGAAATCCTGAAATATTATCCACTATGCTAGCTTATCGTATACAACGCCTTTCGGGACCCAGTTCGGAAGATTTAGAATCTTTGATCGAATTCGGCAGTGCTGTGGAAGAGTTTACTGAACATATGAAAGCGGCTAAACTTTTCGACCATCTTAAAAATCCAATCCTTATGAAGAGTCTTGTGCAGAAACTCCCTCCGTGTTACGTTATGGAATGGGTTGAGTTTAAACGTCGCTGGTCTGTGGTTGACTTGGAAACTTTCGGAAATTTTATGGAGGAGTTAGTCGATAAAGCGTTGGATGGTACGTTTGAGCAGTTTGGTGCAGATGACGTTATAAAAGAAAAGAAACGGGAGAAATTCGGAACCAAAGGACTTGTGAATTTGACGGTTGCCGAGCCACACGATCATTGTTGTTGTACGTGTACTCAAAGGGAATCGACAACAGATATACAGAAAAACCAACAAGCTGTCGGAGCTATTCGGTCCGTGACGTTAGACCGCAGCTGTTCAGTTTGCAAGAAACCCGGACATTTCGGAAGAAACTGCAACGAGTTTTTGAAGTTGAACTTAGAAGAAAGATGGAGTACTACGAACCGATTACAATTATGCCCTTTATGCCTTTTCAACCACGGTGGAAGAGAATGTTTTTCAAAGCGAAGATGTAACGTCAACCAGTGCCAAAAAAGGCATCACCCAATGTTACATTGGGAACCAACTGAGGGGACATACGCTATCAGAAATTGTAACAACCATCATCGTTCAGATCACTCAGTTCTCTATCGGATAATGCCAGTTACCCTGTACAGTTTGGAGAAGCAAGTCCATGTATTGGCTCTTATCGATGAGGGTTCTTCCATCACTTTGATATACAACGAATTAGCAAATCAGTTAGCAGCGGAAGGAGAACGAGAACCATTACAAATGTCCTGGGCCAATGGAATGAGTTCCACTGAAAATTAATCGTCAAAGTTGACTCTTAAGATTTCTGGTAAAGGAAGTGATAAGAAGTATGATTTGCTTGATGCCAGAACGGTTAAAAATCTAGACCTACCAATGCAAGAACTTAGTGAATTTGAATTTGAAAAGAGGTACATGCATTTTGAAGACATCAGAATCCCCACCTATAAGGGTATATACGGACGATAGTATTGGCGAAAAATTGGCCTCAGCCATAACCTCAAACTTTGATTTGCTTGCGGCCTCACCAGTGATGCTAGGTGCGTTACTAAAATCAGTATTTGTTTGATTTCAACTAATTATAATATTTCTGAATTGAATAGATTTTTTAAATGTCAACAGCTAAACGTTTGAATTCATTATGAGGCGTCCCAAAATGGATGAAGATAAGCCATATTTTTCTAATGAATTTCCAAGGTGAATTTAAAACATCTGATATATTTTTTCGTATACTGCTTGGTAGATTCAAAATTTGTTTCTATCTTCTAAACGAATGCCAAATCATTAACTGTTACAGAAAAAGTAATTTAATGAAAGCCCGTTTATGTTGACTTTGAAAATAATCTCCTGCATGCTCTGATTATTAAAAACAAATCCACATAATTCGCTACATCGTTTAAGTGTGCGATACAGGCAGTTGTTATTCCGTTCAGATAAATGTTGCAATCAATTTCTATGCATTTAATTGCATTTCATTTTTTTTCTAGAAATCTACGGGAATATTGCAAATTCTCAGTACCTCTGAAAAGGTTTTTCAATAAAAATGCAATTAAAAAGTATAATCATTTTTCAAATATCAATGCACTTGGCAACCCTGAACGCCCAAACAAATCAAAACACGAACACCGTGTATCGTTTTTCCACAGGGAGAATTTGTCGATATGAGAACCGGAAAAACGCGTTTATCGTGCGCCCTTCTCAAAAATCGATTCTGTTCTCCCATGGTTTGAGGTTAGGGCTGTGGCCTCCTGCTAAGGTGGTGTTCGTGTAAAACTGTCAATATATCCTAATAGTGTGTCTGCCCCAAAACTTTTGATCGGTATCAACAACATTCATTTGATTGCCCCGCTTGAATCCCGGGTAGGGGAACTTGGTGAACCCATAGCAGTTCAGTGCAAGCTTGGTTGGACACTGTATGTACCAAGACCAGGAGTTATATCAAATGTTAATTTCATGGGACACCATCGCTGCAACTGTGATAAATGTTGCAAGTCAGATCGCGAAATGAACGACGCTTTGAAACAGTACTTTCAGCTCGAAGCTGTTGGAGTATCTCCTGTACCTCTTGAAACGAAAGAATTTCTGCGGGCCCGAGAGATTCTACAAAAAACGACAAGACGAGTAGGCGAGCGTTTTGAGACGGGTCTTTTATGGAGAGAAGATAAAATAACCTTCCCAGAGAGCTACAAAATGGCCGTGAACCGAATGCGTAGTTTCGAAGCTCGTATGAATCGAAACCTGGGAGTAAAGGAAGCAATTGAAGAGCAGATAGCGGATTATATAGCAAGAGGCTATGCGCATCGCATAACGCAAAACGAGCTTAGAGAAACGAAGCCGGAGAAAGTATGGTATTTGCCACTCAATTTCGTAACTCACCCGAAGAAACCTGGGAAGATTCGTCTTATTTGGGATGCTGCTGCTAAGGTGAAAGGAGTGTCGTTAAATGATAAACTGCTTAAAGGACCAGATATGATCACTTCGTTGCCAGCTGTGATCAATGCATTTCGAGAGAGGAAAATAGCTTTCGGCGGTGATATACGACAAATGTTTCACCAGATACAGATTCGTGCAGAAGATCGACAAGCTCAACGCTTTCTTTACCGATCGAATTCCTACGAAGAACCGCAAATTTACGTTATGGATGTCGTTACATTTGGAGCTAGGTGCTCGCCCTGCATTTCCCAGTTTGTCAAGAATCTGAATGCTCGCGAACATAAGGATGAGTGTCCCGAAGCAGTCGAGGCTATCGTTAACAAACACTTCATCGACGATTATTTCGATAGTACAGATACGGAGGAAGAAGCTGTAGAACGGGCAATAAGTGTCAAATCGGTTCACGCCGCCGGAGGATTCGAGATTAGAAATTGGGTCAGTAACTCCGTGAATGTCCTAGAGAAACTCGAGGCTTCGATTCCTGAATCAAGTGAAGTAAAGCTAATTAAAATAGGTGGTGACGTAGAGAGAGTTCTAGGAGTGAGCTGGAGTCCGAAGGAAGATGCCTTTCAATTTTCCACCGAAATGCACAGGGATCTCGAGCCGTATATGACAGAAGGAGCATGGCCAACAAAACGCATAGCTCTAAGATGTGTTATGAGCATGTTTGACCCGAAGCAGTTCCTGGCGCCACTGTTAATCCACGGAAGGATATTAATGCAAGACGTGTGGCGTAGTGGTATCGGCTGGGATGATAAACTGGAGGAGGATCAATTCAAGCAATGGTTGAGGTGGATTAGTCTATTCCCACTGATTGAGAAAGTTCGCATACCACGATGTAATTTGGGAAATATGCCCTCTTCAGCATATGAATCGATACAGCTACATATTTTCACTGATGCAGGAGAAGATGCCTATGGCTGTGTGGCATATCTAAGATTCGTACATGAGGGAGCCATACACTGTTCTTTCGTCGAAGCTAAGGCAAAGGTTTCCCCGTTGCAACACATGTCAGTTCCTAGAAAAGAACTACAAGCTGCAGAACTCGGCACGCGATTGGCAAAATCGATAAGCGAAACACACTCTTTCCTCATAACCCAAAGGGTAATGTGGACTGATTCTCGCGCTGTATATTCTTGGGTCAGATCCGAACGTAAAAAGTATAAGGAATTCGTTGCGCATCGTGTTGGACAAATCTGTAACAAACCCAGAAGACTGGCGTTGGGTGCCGACAAAGAACAATCCAGCCGATGATATCACGAAGTGGGGAAGGGCAACAGAAGTCCATTCATGCAGTCGTTGGTTTCAAGGTCCTGACTTCTTGTACGATACGGAAGAGCATTGGCTCGATCAATGCCAAACGTTGATTAACGTTGAAGAAGAGTTTCGAGCGCGAGTGTTATTCCACGAGATACTTCTGCCAGAAGGACTGTTTCATCGTATAAATCAGATATCTCGTTGGAATGTCCTGGTTCGAATGGTCGCTACAGTTTATCGTTACATGGGGAACTGCAGAAAGCTAGCGAAAAACTACCCGATTGAAGCTTTACCAACAAATGATGATATGTCTAAAAAATCAAAGATACCCAACGTTGTTGTGCCACTTCGGTAAGAAGAGTATATGTTAGCAGAGAACTGTTTATGGCGTATCGCTCAAAATGAAGAATACGGAGATGAGATCGTCACTTTGACTAGAAATCAGAAATTACCGAAAGAAGAGAAGATCGAACCAGCACTTTGTATGATAAATCACCATTTTTGGACGAATACGGAGTAATACGCATGGAAGGTAGAACCGAAGCAGCAGAATACATGGCGTACGACTCTAAATTCCCAATCATTCTCCCTAAAAATCATCTGATTACGTGGAAGTTAATCGAGTATTTTCATCAACAATCAGCTCATGGTAGCAGAGAAATGGTCGTGAATGAGATACGTCAGCGTTTCTATATAGGAAATTTGAGATCCATAGTGTAAAAAGTTTCCCGTGAATGCTTGTGGTGTAAGGCTGATGTCATGCTGAAACAACTAGCAACGCAACGCAACGCAACGCAACGTTCCAATAAGATTGCGTTGCATTGCATTGGTATGTCATGCTGGCGCGACCTGTCACTTTGAAATTCCCTACAAATCATCACTTCTCTTCATCTGACAATGCTTTGAATCATCTCATTTCTTTCCGGAGCCATCAAAAACTCATCAAATCACGACCCGGATTGCAAGAATGCCGAAATTTGAACCGACAAAATTCCTTGTTTTTTTTTGCCGGAACTAAGAATTCATGAAAATTTTCTCGCCGATTAAGATAGTTTTTAGTTTATTATCACAAGTTCGGACAGATCTTCGTACTACTGTGCTTAAAACCAGGAATCACTGCTTCAAATCGAGAGAAAACAATGTTCCTATTGGATTTCCTACTAGTCGCGCTACTAAACACATTGGCATCAGATTGGTCGCGCTACACAAAGCGACCAGTATGACAGGTCTGCGCGATTTCCATGGAGATCAAATGAGAGCTGGTTAGTCGTGTGAACGTTGCGTTGTAGGTCGCGTTACTAGTTGCTTCAGCATGACATCAGCCTAAGATTAGGAAAGCTAAACCTCATATACCACGAATGGCTCCTTTACCAAGACAGCGTATGGCGGCAGGAACTGAACCATTTTCTTTCGTCGGCATTGATTATTTTGGACCATTGGAAGTTGCAGTTGGAAGGAGACGCGAGAAACGTTGGGTTGCGTTGTTTACGTGTATGACAACACGAGGAGTTCATTTGGAGGTCGCACACAGCTTGACAACAGAGTCGTGCAAAATGGCAATCCGCCGATTTATGAAGAGGAGGCGTAGTCCAGTTGAGATATTTTCGGATAATGGCACAAATTCCATCGGAGCTAGTAGAGAATTGTATGCTGAAATCCAGAAAATTCACGCAGATTGTTCGGACACGTTCATAAACGCAAGAACACGTTGGTCGTTCAATCCACCTTCGGCCCCTCATATGTGAGGCGTATGGGAGCGAATGGTTCGCTCAGTGAAAGAAGCTTTAAATACATTATTGGACGGTGGTCGGTTGACAGACGAAATCCTGTTGACAACACTGGTTGAGGCTGAAGATTTAATCAACTCGAGGCCATTAACTTATGTATCTACAAATTCCAGAGATGATCCGGCTGCATTAACCCCGAATCATTTCTTAAAAGGAGTCTCGGCAGAATGTTTGCCACCTCGAAATCCCGTAGAAACAGCAGCAGCACTAAGGAGCAAATATTGTCGAGCTCAACAGCTCGCAGATAAGATGTGGGAACGATGGTGTCGCGAGTATTTTCCGGGACTGAACAAACGACCAAAATGGTTCAACGAAAGTAGACAAATTAAACCAGGAGATTTAGTCTTCGTTATGGAGGACAATCATCGAAAACGAGGATTGGTGACCAAGGTGTTTGAAGGATCTGACGGTCGGGTGCGATCAGCAACAGTAAAAACCGACAAAGGAGAACGGAAGAGACCTGTCGCGAAGTTAGCAGTGCTTGAAATTATTGAGGAGTAAGCCCAGAAGATTACCCCTGCTAGTCAACTTCAGGGCTTACGCGGGGGAGGATGTTGCAAGCACTTTTTGACCACCGTGCGGGACAAGCGGAAAACAGAATGAGATAAAGGGAACACTAGAAAAATATTGTATCAGCTGTTTGCGATGTTTATGTTCATGGGCGCTGACATGTTTAGAAAGCTTGTTTTTGAGAGAATGGCGAATGTATCATTTTGGAAATAGTTCGTTGGAAATATAAAAAAAAGCGAAAAGAGCTAGTGCAAGAATTCCATTGTGATTGTAAAAATTGTGTTAGAGAGACGTGTAAGGAAATTGTAATATATTTTAAATGTGAATTCGAATGATATTTTAATATTAGTTTTTCTAAGATAGGACAAATTATCGTTCCGACTGATTGGTCGACTAATTGTATTGTGGTGACCAACTGTATTTGAAGACGTACCGTGAGTAGATGTTAAATGCGAACAAAACAATGACATTGAGACAAAATATTTCATTCGAATAGGTTGATGACTGAAGGAAACCGTTTGAATTGACAACATTCAAGTACATCTCATTGAGAACTTACCGTAAGTCACTTTTAATTGTACTTAAAGCAGAATTTGATGAACATTTTATTCAGGACTAAGCGCCCATCTAAGAACTGTGGTTTTGGACGGAAAATTAATAGAATCAGGAAGAAACTTGTAATGTAAGTTAGTGTAATAGGGCTTGATTATTATTATTATTATTAATACCAAAATAAATTGTAGCTTTAAATTGTCTCACGATAAATTTTGAGGATTTGTTTACTGAACCTGACTTCAACCTCCGGAATCCGCCACAGAACAGTCAGAACCAAACAATCATATTTATGGTTCTGTAGACGCGTAATATAACTGATAAATCTATATATTTTTCGCCGTGTATATTTAGCTAGTAAAGCCATCAAGTGTTAAATTCTATTTCAGTATGTGTTCAACAGGGTAAAAAATTACTAAAATATGTTTGTAGACTATTCAGCTATATTAAAATTTGCTCTACTGTAAAAGAATCGATTTATAACGAATAGACTAGAAGCAAAAGTAGAGAGTTCATTTAACAATACATATTTGATTGATTTAGTACTAAAAAATGCACGAAGTTGTTTAAAACTTTGCTATTTGTTTAGAAAATGTTTGAACTCCTTAGCAGGTTAAGGTTAAAGTATGATTTTTGTATTAATAAATACTAGATACCAACTAGGCTGCCCCAAATTTGTATGGGAAATTTCAAGCTTGTGAAATGTTATGCGCTGCAGGCTTTAATTGATCCTAGGCCTAGTACAAGGTCTCATGCCAAATTTGGGCCAGATCGGATCACGGGAAGGGATCGCTCAACGAGTCTAAAGTTAATATGTGATTTTGAAACATTTTGTTCCCGAGGAACATGAAAATCCAGTTATTCATGAATAGTTTTGGTCTCCTTCGGCCGATTTCTTTTGAAAACGGTTTTTCTCAAAGCCTGAACTATGACGAATATTTCATCCAAAGACTGCATTTCAATTCGACTCATAATGAATAAGTTATTAGACTTCAAAAATGAGGTAACTTTTTTCAGGGTGATATTCATCAATGCTGCGTCAAAATGTTCGAAGCAGTGTTACTCATTAATAGTGTTGAATATCACCAAAGTTATTCATGAATAACTGGATTTCCATTTTCCTCTAGAATAAAATGTCTTCAAATCCCATACAAACTTTAAGCTCGTTAAGCGACCCCTTCATCCGATCTGGCCCAAACTTGGCATGAGACCTTGTACTAGGCCTAGGATCATTTTAAGCCTGCAGCGCATAACTTTTTCAAATGTCGGGTCATTTGGGGCACCCTAATACCCACCCGTAAACAAACATAAAATTTTATTAGAGCATTCTGAAATAAACTTTCCTTTATACCAGTTATTATGTTCTATTTGTAACTTGAAGGTTTCTGTAAACGAAAATTTACAATTTGAATTCAAATCCATTGAAACATATTTGGTCCAAAATACATGATAAACTGGGATAGTTCTAGAAAGCTGGTTCTGAACCGGGTGATAGAAATAAATTTGGAAATCACAGCCTTAAATTGAGTAGGAATTCTCATGAATTTTGCCTCTTAAACAAACAACACAACAAAATTCTACTAAATTTCAAGTTATGCATATTAAAGTGATCTGTTGTGATTGGATTTCTGAACAATATTCCAGCTTTCTGATTTGTAAATAAGCATAATTCCATGCATATAAATCGGACATTTTTTCAGTGAATCATACAAACTCAAGTTATCGTGTTAATAGGCTTAATTTACGAAAAACGAAACACAATCAACTTAAAACAGGTTCATGCATCAGGTATATTTTTCGTAAGTTAGGTTGCTACGATCCGAAGGCCAACATACAATAAAATAAGGTAGCAGACAGTCGATTTTCAAATTAACCACAACCCCAGCACCGAACAACACCCATAGCAATAAACTTTGGAGAATCAAATAAACTTACCTGGTCCGTTCAGAATTTCACGTCGTCGGAACATCCGTCCTACGGATGGTTCCGCTTTTTTGACGTTTGGCTGAGCTGCTCTACACACTCACACTCAACTACTTCGCTTCGAAACCTCCTAGCGCTATGCCTCCTCAGAAGAGCAGGAAAAAAAACACGATGCACAAGAAAGCTACGAAGCCTTTGCGTCCCACTTTCCGGAAGTTGGCTCTATGAAACTTTCACGCACTTCGCCGGGATTTCGGTTCCAGTATTCCCGTTTCACCAGCACTATCCCGTAGTTCCGTCACCAGCACACGACGTAACACACGCACTATCGGCTTCTTTTTCTCGTTTTTCGAACGAAATTTTTTCCTCCTTTCTACCGATATACCGAGTAATGTCTTCCAGAGTGTTCCCGTGATGGTGGCCGCAATATAGAAAATCTCTCGCTAGGGACCAGGCGTATGGAAAAGCCCCGTACGGCTCCGAAACGGACCCTCGAGGGGTCGAATTAACATTCAATTAGTCGTTCGCGACTGGCGCTAGGCATACGAGCATTCGGGGATCGATTTCGACCGCGATAAGTTGGCAAAAATTTCATCAGAAAATCCTAGTCGATTCAGCAGACGGAAAATTTTCCTCGTTCTGCAAGCAAGGCCTAAAGAAGAACGACGATTACGATTGAAACGAAACATCACAAGGCGAGCGACGGCAACCGCGATGACGATGGTGCGGCAATTTCTGTGGGCGGAACGGGAAAGCACCATTCAATATGGCGCTTGTTCAGCGTTTGCCGCAGCAAGGCAGAAAGAGAGCTAGATAGGCGGGCTACAGTGTAAAAAATTTCGCTTATTTGACAGTTTTAAGCCCAGGACGCAGCCTAAAATTGGAAAACGAACGTCACATTGTGGTACTAGTCGATCACATACGGATTTATTAGTACTGTTCATTAAGTTTATTGGAAAAGAGGCGGGGAAATAAAGTTTTACATGATTCGATATTGTTGTTAAAGTTTTGATAATTAATCAATGTGACCCTCCCGGTACGTTCATGGTTGAAGGTTGAAATTTGAACTCATTCTAGTTTTAAAACGTGAAAATGGGTTCAGTAATGCTTCCGATGTTTCGCGGAAATTTTAACAAATAAGGAAACTGCTCTATGTCCCCCCAGCTCGGCAGCAGGACTCGTTTCGCCCTGGTAGAAATCGGTCGAAGTCAATTGGAAAGCGACAGATGATCAACTGTCAATCCATTTCTACATGTTTCGACCCGTTTCGACTTGACTTCATTGAACAAACTTTTCATTGAACAGACTTGTTGCTATTTTGTTTTGTACCTTTTCCCAAGACTCGGACCAAACACTAGCACTTGTTTCTGTGAATTTTCTTTTAAACACCTAGATGCGAGATAACACCTGGTTCTAAACCTTGCAGGGTGGGGTCGAGATGTCAAAATGGGGTGTTATTATAGCTTTGACCGGTGCTCATACTCTAATGAGAGCATTGGCAGTGGCAGGTGCTATCCCAGGTGTTAACCCGGGACACATTACAGGTCTTATTATAAATTTAGCAGCTCATTTGCGCACCGGCAAGGACTTAGGGAACCTGGGGCGGGATTATGGAACTCGAAACAATCGAGTTTCGTTCGATTCGACCAACTTTGACATTACCGATCTCGATTCGAATGGAACGTTTCGAGATGATCTACTACCCGTTTTGCTAGAAATCTAATACGTTAAAATTTAGACCTCGAACGAAATTCGTAATACTGATTCTAATTCGATTCGAGTTCAACTCGAAACGGGTAACTCGAATCGAATAGGATTCATAATTTCACCCCTGTTTCCATTTTTGCCACACATACACCGAAAAAACTTTTCACATTACCGCTACGTGAAAATATACATAGATTTTTGCCACCCTGAAAATCATGTGAAACCTACGTGAATTTCAGGTAGCAAACAGAGCTCGCGTAGCAAACAGAATTCACATAATTCTCATATGTGTTGTAGGTGAGTTCCATGTGACCGTTCACGTAGACCGTATGTGAATAGGGATTCGTTCTGCTACATGCTTTTCACATAAATTTTGTTAAAGATGAACTACGTTATAACTACGTTAACGTCTTTTTCGAACAAATAAATGAAAATGTTTTGATTTTTCAGCCACATTTTATTTTTTGCAATAATTGGTATAACACTAAGCACGCACTTATTTATAATCACACTATACACTACACTTCATTTTTTTTTTCATTTAAAAATATTTCGCCGCGACAATTCCAGTTATGTCCATTGTTAGCCGTTGCCTGTTTGTCCCAGCTGTCCAATTCTGTTGAAAAGGGAAAAGATGTTAACAAAAATCATACAACAAAATTTTTAGGCATATACTTACGAAAAATCAGTTCCATCACCCGTAATTTCTCTAACTGCCTGCATCAACTGTTAGATGAAAGCCATATTGAGAACTGTGTTCTTTCACATAGATTTTACGTGAGGAAGTTATTAAGAGCTACGTGAACATCACATAAAATGCACTAAATCCATTTGTCCTAGGTGGATCACTGGATTTTCACGTATATCGAATGTGTCTTTGTGTTGACAGCAAACGGCTATGTGAATTTCACGTAACGATCAAGTGAATTTGTATTCACTTCCAATTGATTCACGTAAGTCAAGCAGAAATTCACGTAATCAGCGCCTACGTGAAAATTCAGGTGAATTTAACGTTTGCTTTTCGGATGAGTGTAGCTTTGACACCTGACCTCTGCTGATCTCTAATCATTTCACAGGGGGGTGACAGCCCTATCCTTTGTCATTGATTTTGAAATTACGGGCCCACGATTTTGTGGGCCCATAACAAACCTGACATTTTTCTGTCAAGGAACTGCATGGACTAGATGTCAAATCCTAGAGAATTATGAATGATTGCACACTAACACAACCATCATTCTGGTTCCTCATTGGATGAAATTTTGACTTTTTCAACTCTGTACTGCTTTGAGAGGAAAACACCATAAACGTTTATCCCGATGGATAGAAAAAAAGAAAAAGATTCTTGTTCGCAAGAAGAACCAGATTGTCACCCCCCTGTCATTTCATTTTCATTTGCATGTGCAGCACCAAATCAAGGTCATTACATTACTAGGTTCTCTGACTTCTACAGTAAGTAGGCGTGGAGAGCGCGGTGAAGTGGGGTGATGCTCGTTATCTTTGTTTACAAATTAGCAGTGTGCTGAAAAGAGAAGGCAAGCTTAGGTCTCAATTGTTCTATGGATTAAAAGTAAACAAACGCAACGAAGCAATCAACATGGCTGATGCTGAAATTTGAGAGATATCAAATTTATCACCTTCTATGTACCCCCCTTGCACCGAATTGCAGTACTAGAATTAATCAAAATCCACGCGCCCCTCGATTTGGTGTGACGTTCATTTTTGGCGAACATTTTTTGACAGCCGTATTTCGCCCTTTTTGTTTTCGGGCGAAAACGGATGCGAAAAATTCAAAAAGAAAACGCAACGACGCATCGCTCGGCGGACGCCTTTATGTTTACCAATAAAATTTTCTCCATAAATCGGTCGTGAATTTCTTGAACCATTGCCTTTTATTTATTACGTTTGAGTTCGTTTAAAGCAGTGCAATGATATATTTCTAATGTGTTAAACGAATGTTTCTTGATACTGGTTAGAACATTGCGTGTGAGTTTCACAGATTGGACACCGGATAAGGAAGAGAAAAACCGACGATGTTGGACAATTTCGCCGAACGGATTGAGGTTAGTGGGTGATTCGAAATAGTTTGTTATTTATGAGAATATCACTTAACTCGGAATAACGATTGTTTTTAGGACTACGAAGTGTACGAGCTTCTGGGTAAGGGTGGCTTCGCCAGTGTCTACCGAGCAAAATGTCAACGGACCGGGCTTTGCGTGGCGATCAAAATGGTAAGTTTTCCCGCGTTATTGTATCTAGACGATCGTTCCGGATCGATGAGCACCTTCGATGCTGTTAGGTTGTAAAGCGCGGTATACAGACGCCTGTTGCTAGGTCAAAATTACTGATATAATCGATGTGATATTAACTTTTCCGACGTGTACCTAAGCCACATTAAAAAAAAAAACCAATGTGCATTTGCAATTTTAGACCGGCTAAATTAACTCAAAATAAAAAAAGATGCAATTTGTACCATTTTTAAATAACTTTTCTTATAAGAATGCGTTTTTACAAAAATATTTGCAAACGGGATGTTTTTTGAAAAAATTTAAAACAAAAAAAACTTTCTTAATTAGACGGAAAATACGGATCCCAAATTTTCTTTGAAAACATGTTTTATTTCACTTTTTAATTTAAATTTATTCTCAGATCGACAAAAAACTGATGCAATCGGCCGGCATGGCCAATCGTGTTCGTCAGGAGGTCAGCATCCACTCTCGACTGAAACATCCTTCGATTCTGGAGCTGTTTACCTTCTTCGAGGACGTCAATCATGTCTATTTGGTACTGGAATTGGCCGAGAACGGAGAATTGCAGCGGTATCTGCGTGAGACGAAAAAAACCTTCAACGAATACGAAGCAGCCTCGGTTCTTAAACAGGTCGTAGATGGTTTACTGTACCTGCACTCGAACCACATTCTGCACCGAGACATGTCCCTGGCGAACCTTTTGCTCACTAAGCAGATGACAATCAAAATATCAGATTTCGGTTTGGCCACACAGCTTTCTCGACCGGACGAAAAACATATGACGCTGTGCGGAACACCTAACTACATTTCCCCGGAGGTAGCATCTCGAGCATCTCACGGGCTTCCGGCAGACGTTTGGGGTCTTGGCTGTATGTTGTATACTTTTCTGGTCGGTAGACCTCCATTCGATACCGATGGAGTAAAATCTACCCTTACTAAAGTAGTTATGTCGGGCTACGTTATCCCGTCACACATCTCTCAGGAAGCACAAGACCTCATTGATCGATTGCTGAAGAAAAATCCTGCCGAACGGATAAAACTGAACGACGTCCTTCAGCACCCTTTCATGCGCAAAGCTAACCCTCTAGATAAAAATCACTCCAACACTCTGGCCTCAACCGACAGTGGAATTCATACCATTTCCAGCGGTGCCACCCGGTCCAATTTCAGCCAAGACCGTGGCTATCCGCCAAATCAGATGCCCCTCCGCTATCAGCCGATCAGTGAACACGAACAAGACTTCCAAGAGAGCGTACTTCTACCGCGACCACAATCCGCTGTCCAGCAGCCGAAGCAAACTTCCGATTTCTTCTCCGGGTACAGCCAGCAGGAACCACGGTACGGCCTGCCTCCAGTTTCGCACCAGCAACAGCTGCAACTGAACCAAATCTCGCTGCTGCAGCAGTTCAACAGTATGGAGCTGATGGAAAAGTACAACATCAACAAGGCCGAAATCGTCAGTGTTGGTCGATCGGCTTCGACGGGTAGTTCCGGGCTGTTGCAACCGCAGTTTTCGCAGCAACAACAGCAGCACCCTCAAATTTCGCTGCTAAACTCCCGGCCTAAATCGGCTTCCATTTCAATGCTTTATCACATATCGGCCGAAGCGCAACATTCGAAGCGACACGATGGTGGTAAGGAGAATGTAGCAGCCAACAGTGGGACCCGGGAGAATTACGGAGGAACACCACCGGTCCAAACGGTTGGTCATGTAAGTTTTATTTATTTTTATTATTTAAAAAAAGTGTCAACATAAACTACAACAATTTTTTTCAACTTGTAGGACTTTCTTGATCGTTTTCAGCCAAGAAACAATCATCACCAGCCGCCGACCTCCCCAAGACATAGTCCAATGAAGCCTCCCCGAAAAAGGCTCGAAATACCGCCACTAAACACCGCTCGTTTGCTTCCGAACAGGCACAAGACGAAAAATGCGATTCTTAGCATACAACCCGGTGGAGAAGTGGTGCTTGAATTCATCAAACACAAGGCCCGTTATCGAGAGGATCGGGTTGTGGACGTTTGCCGAATATCGGCCGATGGATTGAGGTTCGTGTTGTACCATCCGGGTGATGGGGGGAAAGGTGTATCGGTAAAAGACGAACCGCCCGATTTACCCCCGGGTGGTGCGGACAGTATCTTCAGCTACGAAAGCCTACCGGAGAAGCACTGGAAAAAGTACATGTACGCAGCTCGTTTTGTCCAGATGGTTCAGGCTAAGACCCCGAAGATAACATACTACAGCGATAGGGCCAAGTGCCAGCTGATGGAAACACTCGAGGATTTCGAAGCGTGTTTTTATAGTGGTAAGGTTTTATAAAACAATTGGATTTAAATAAAATTCCTAATAAATAAATTTAAATTTTACAGGGACAAAAATTGTAAAATCCACCCAAGAAGGAACGAAAATTGTAGATAGCTATGGATCTACTGTAAAAGATCTGACGAATTTGAATGCATCACTATCGCACGATTATAATCATTTTAAGCTCAGTTTTGAACATTGCCTCAACATCGAACGCGCTCTTTCAACGGTTAACAGTGGAAACACCTTCCCTCTCATCATCGGACGACGGCCAACGAGCGGAACTTCTGCCGGAATTACCAAAGCGAATCATCTGCTGTCCAACATTTCAGCGCCGCAGACCCCAATGACGCCCAGCCAGTTGCCTTCCTTCGCCATGTCGGTTAACTCTCAATCATCTCAACAGCACAAGCGACCGGTGTTATCCGTTAAACCACCGAGCCATAACTTCTCCAACGTGGCAGTTAAAAAATGCGCTATTCCGGGCATCGGGGTCGCAGTCGAACTATCGCAAGGGGTCATTCAGGTACAATTTGCTGACGGAGCTGCTCTGGCGCTGATTCCATTGGAACAGGGCGGCGGTGTTACGTTCTCCCCTGGACCGGGCAGTCCACTGCAGCACTACGCCACCGCCGAACAGGACGATCTGCTGCCCCCGTTGCTTCGAGAGAAAATCGAACTGATGCCAACGGTTCTGCGGGAACTGCATGCCGCACCCGCCCCTTCAATACCGTTCAATTTCCTTGGTGGTTCGTCGGGAGACAGTCCACGGACGCCCTTGACTAGGTTTTTGCGGTGATTTCGAGGTGCTTCCGGAAGCACGCGTTGTGTACCCAGTTACTCGTTGCGTAAAATCTGAGCCTGTTAAGTTGACCTATTAGTTGTGCTCTCTATCTCTAGGGTAGGATTATGCTTGTTACGTCAGTTGAGGTTGTAGAAAATTTAACCCATTTTCTAGTTGAGCTGTACTAAATTAAAAACCATTATCTTTGCCGAAATCCGGTTTCAATATTTTATTTGTAAGATAAGACTGACCAGAAAAGCGAAATATATATTTTATATTCAAAATAATACGAGAATGGTTTTGAAAATTTGATTCTGCTAGAGCAGGATCAGCATTTTTTCTGAATATCACACGCCTTATGTAATCGTAAGAACAATAATCTTAGCTAAACTCAGAACACAGATTAGAAATCTTACGATGGTCCAGTAGGCAATCCAATGGATGTCGGTTGGCAGTGACCTGCCAACGCTGAGTCAATAAAGAAATCTGCTTATTTTAGGGTTGAGAAAGTGGATTTTCTTTCTGGTACCCACATAACTTCTTAATCAATACTCGGATCCGAAGGGGATCCGATTTGCATTTGGGAGTCTCTGATAGTGCTGTCGAAAAACTAGATCTTCGACTCAAACGTCAAATTCAAAAACTCCAGTTTTTGTGAATCGTTGCCTGCGTAATGGCTTACGCTGCAGAAAGAAGCAGAAAAGATCTGCAGGAAGGCGCTTGACAGGAATTAGATACATTTTGAGAAGGGTCATTTCCAGAAGCTTGTAGCAAAGATGCCGCATAGATAGATACTTCACGAATATCTCTTTTTAACATACCAGACATGTCTTTTTCATGCTTTTGATAGGTATACCCATATTTCTCGCGTGAGCTTTCATTACGTCGTATGAAACATCTTAAGAATTCACAGAAAACTGCTGTAAAAGTTATCAAAACAACTAAGTATAAAATTTGTATTTCACATATGGAATATGTTGTCCGGGATACAAATATTCTAAATGGAGAAAAGTTGCGACTAGTTTGTCAGTTTTTGTATTTTTTCGTAATAAAACTGTTTGTTTGCATTTTGTTTCATACGACGTAATGAAAGCTCACGCGAGATTTTTAGTTTTTCCGTTCGACTTACCTGAGTCCGCTTTTCACTTTTGCTTGTACCTACATCCTTTTGTTGATTCCTTTTATTTTGGAAGGCCTTAGTCCCTTCCCACAATTATTTCTTAGTTCTAAGTAGGTATTCATTTTTCGGATCTCTTAAGCCCAAATGGAGAAATTTCCAGACGAGATCGATTTTTTTCTAAATTCAAAATTGAACAACGATATTCTCCCCTCCCCTTGGCGAATACTTAGTACGGACCTGTCATCTGCCGCTGTTTTGTGTTGTGGTGAGATACTTAAAAAAACGCCTGGATTTATGTAATCGTATACACGCAAAATAATTTTCACTTAAAAAATAAGTGACATCTGTAGTGAATTTTCGCCATACGTAATTTCATTTGAATTTTAAGTGATGGGTCAAGTGAATTTACTTAAGCGATTGGTCAAGTGAATTACACTATGACGTTCGAGTGAAATTTATCTGAATTTCTAAGTAAGTTTCAAGTTAATTATCTCTCGCGTTTTTAAATAAAAGAACATATCGAACACCACTTCGATTTCAAATACTTACATTACGCTTTCGCCATAAATTTATTGATTGGAAAATTCCATCGTCATCCCAAGGCAGATCGGTTACTGCGGATAGTGCGACTTCTAAATCTTCCCTGCTTCAAGCCAGAAAATCTGTCCTGTCCAACTCACAAGCTGAAACATGATAACACCTTTAAATAACTTTTTCTTACATCACGTTTAACAGAAACTATCGCCAAAATCGCCTAGTAAAGAATTAGGAAAATCCAAATCCAGCATAAGCTTTAAACGCTGCTCTTTAGAATTTGCCATTTTGAACTCTGAAAATAAACACAATTACAACCCGACATTCACTTGAAAGTCAAGTGATGGGGAAGTGAATATTTTTTCTCACTTTAAATTCAAGTGACGACTGAAGTGAATGTGGATGAATTCACTTGAAATTTAAGTGACTGCCAAGTGAAATGTATATGTCGCACTTGATAATGGAAGAAAATCGCTGGATCCTTGTTTTTAAGTGAAATATCATGTGCATTTTAAGAGTGAATTTGGGTTCAGTGTAAGTATCCTAAACATTCCTCGATGCTCGTTTTTAAACGCCTGTATGTATGCAATGTTTAATTAAATGATCTTTTTTAAATGTAATTTTCTAGAAAACTGAACGAGTTAAATGATTAAAAATTCTATTTCCTACACGTGGTGCCCTGAGAGAAAAAAAAACCCTGGATCATTTCGGCATCAAGAAACCACTCACCCGTCAGAAATTTCCATTATTTTGTGTGTATTTTTAAAATGTGTACGTAAAGAGTCATGTAAATGAAAATGTCATTACTCCGTACCCTAAATCGCTATAGGATATGCTAATAATAGTTTTATTGTATGTATTTCCAAAAACATGTACACAGAGATATGTTTTACTAAAAACGGCACAGTAATAGTAAAGCAATGTATAAAGTTAACAAAAATCTACTTACAATTAGACAAAATAACAACGACTTCCTTTCGAGAGCTGACCAAATATTTATGTGTAGGTAATGTCTTCAACTGTTTTTTTTTTATTCGTAGCAGTTACTGAACCTAGGTCAAATTTTCTGACTAAATAATTTTCATCCTATATTTACAACAAAAGGAAGCAAAGAAGACTTCAATAAACGTTGGCCCGAAAAATAATATTTACATCAATCCAAAATTTACGAGACGAAAACAATCAAGAGAGTCTTTGTGTGTTTGAGAATGCTTGTGTGTGCGCTATCTGGGTCGATTTATGATCACAATGTTTCAAAAAATATATTGTATAGTATAGCAATAGTTCCTCTTAAAATTCCATCTCCTCCATGGTGCGGCTGAGCCGATTGCTGTCGATCCGGCGCCGCTGGCTGCGTCTGACGGCGTCGGCCCTCCGGTACGGTTCGTTCTTCAACCCGAGCAGGATGTCTTCGAGGGCCCCGTTGTAGACCTCGTCCTGCTGCAGCAGCTTCTTCTCCCGGACCGAGTTGGTTTTGCTTTTGAGCTCGTTGATGACCGCTTCCTGTTGGGGGGCGAGGTGTGTGGTTGAAAACGGAAACGAAAAGCATTGCAATATAAGAAAAAAGAAGAGAACAGCTAAGTGTGAGTATTGGAAAGGTTTATCAGTTTCATAAGTTAATTGTTGGTGCCTCGAGTAGTACAGTACCTTTATCCTATAAAGCAGTTTTAATGAAATGAGATCAACCCAAAATTTTCATTTGATTGAATTTTTTTTTTCGAGTTTTTATACGACTTATGTATTTCTGTTATTCGTAAGTCTTTTTCGGGTTCGTCACTTTTCTTATTGAAGTCTAACGTTTTAATCTAGGTTTTCATTGTGGAAACTTGGTAAAAATTGAATCCGTAATCTATTCTTGGGTCTAATTTATACAAGAATTGAACTAACCAATTTATATCCAATCCAGTGAAAAAATGGCAACCCCACTCCTGTTCTATTATCTGTAAAATGATTTAGAAGTAGGTATATTTAAGTTCACGCAGAGAAAACTTGGATTTCGAAACAAAATAAAACAGACTTTGATTCAAAACGTTCATTTTTTGGAATCAAACTCCTGTTTTCTTTGAATCAATGAATTATGGTTTTGAACCAAATGAATAATTTGTTCTATAAACCCATTCTTACATGACCACGGCCAAAAATCCAGCAGTCTGATTATCTTCCGCCGCGAGCTTCAGTGGCAATCGCCACACACAGGAGTAAATGCACCTGAAAAGCGATCAAAATTATTTGCGGACAAACGGTTAACGATAGATGCTTTTTAGCACTATATAAGCATTCCAGTGGCATTAGGCCAAAGCACATCAGCATTGGTTGATGCTGAATCAATGCAATTTTAGGGCACCGGTTGCTAGAAATTTCATTCAAATGGGGCTTTTCTTTTAAAGATATAAAGCGCACCTGATAGTGCTGATAGGTCCACAGACAGAGTCACTGAAAAATGTTCGAGCCATAGTCGATTCCAGGTAATTTCCAACCAAAAAAAAAATCATTAAAATTCAGTATCATGGCAGACATATGGAGCCAAACAAAAATCGAAAAAAAATCCCGCATGGTCGTACCTCATTTAAACGCCATTTGCATTTTCCCAGTATTTTGCCCGTCAACGCTATAGCACCAATCAATGCTAATACAGTGCTTTTATAGGGTTACTAGCTGACCCGGTATGCTTTGCAACACTTCCAAAAAGACATTTTTTTTTAATTATTCAACTTTTGGTTTTTTCTGTGGGCATTATTATTTTTTTATTTGTTTCGATTATAGTCGTTTTACCATCTTTATGGCATTCGCGATTTTATCAACTTTGCAGTTGGCGGATCGTTATTGAAAAACTTTTCCGGTACAACTGTGTTCGATGTTTACTCTTGGGCTCAAACTCGCGGACATCGGCTCAGGAGACAACAGACTTGCCAACTGAGCTATATCACAAGCCCTCTGTGGGCATTATCTTTAATCAAATTTAGATATATTTTAGCTACAACCTCTTTAAAATGAGAGCTGCATCTAAGGTATTGAATTGTGTTGCAAAGATGTTGTAATCTAATTTTCTGAAACTTGATCTCTAAATTTGTTTTCAGATCTTAAGTTTTTATTCTTTTTTTTAAGCTTCATGACTAATATAATAATGCCAAAATGTATGTTTTACTGGTTTGGATTCCCCACCTTCTCCCACTGCGGCAAATGCTCATGAACTACCATAGAAATATGTTTAGTATCCAAATAACGTCACATTTGTACACAAAAACCCTCTCGTAAATAAAATTCTTAAACTGTACAAAAAAATGTATATGGAACCATCTCCTTTCCTCTGCTCTCCACACTTGAAGAGTTGAAGGGTATATAACAATCATAGAAACATCTTGTACCCTAAAGAGACTGTAAACAAAGAGGCGCCATCTGATCCCTTTCAAAATAATGAGCTTGCAACCCTGTTGTAGGGCTGCCTCTAAGACTGCTTGGTTCTGCTCGATTTGAATGACACTGACAGAAAATGAAAAATTCCAATCATGACATTTCGTCTCTTTTTGTTTACCACAGGCTGGTTATTGTACCCAAATACCCATTTGATTCCATTTGCTTTATTAGTTCTAAAGTTATTTCAACAAAACTGGCGCCCTCTTCCTACACAGTAAACGAAAATTACCGAGTTCGGTAATTTTTCCACCAAAATCCTAACATGTGTAAATCGTTAAACTGTTCGGTAATTTTTTCGGTAAAAAATAAACGAACATCGGTAAATGAAGAATCGATGTACCGATGTTCGTTAATTTTTTACCGTAAAAATTACCGAACAGTTTAACGATTTACACATGTTAGGATTTCGGTAAAAAAATTACCGAACTCGGTAATTTTCGTTTACTGTGTATGTCCTCACTGGCTGGAGGGTGGTGTCTCAAATAATAAAAGAAATATTTCGCTCAATCCCATCCCATGCAAAACTTGGTTCTATTGCTCGATTAGTCCTGCTTCCGAGCTAATCGAGGGGTTTCAAATAATCATACACCCAAAATAATTTAAAAATTATTTTTATGGGATTTTTCACGTAAACTGACATTTTGTTGCATCATATCGCATCTATGTGAAAATCAGTTGCATAAAAATTATGTAGTTTTTCACGTATTCGCGACGTGTAAATTATTTTGGGTGTACACACCAAGGCTGGTAATTTTCAGTCAATTTAGTTCGATTCTGACCAACGTCTTATAGTCTATGTCATCGAAAGAATATCAAAGTCGTCTACAAATTGAATGAATTAAATGTCAGTCAGGCAGGAATTTCAGTTTTTCGTGACATTGTTGTTCTCCACTTGAATCACATACACGGTTATCTTTCTATCTTATTTTCCGATTGTGCTACACAGCAAAAAATTTCTAAAAGTATACGCAATCTAAAATACGAGTGATCTACTTTTTGACCAGTGTAATTCAAAACTGATGTAATTTTACACTCTTTTTGATCTATTTTTGAATCGTTGGTATAAACTTAATTTTGTATGATGTATGTTTACACGTCCTGATCTAAAAAATTTATCTCAATATAAAATTACATCGAAAATAATGTAAAACACGACAGATCCATTGTTTTTCTTTTTTTCGCGGCATAAATTGTTCTGTTTTTATCCGAGATGGTGGTTTATTGTACGAAAAGAAAAAAAATTCGCTTCCGCAGTTAATTTTGTATTAAAACCGAACCAAATTCTTTCAGAATTACTTTAAAAAATGGTAGGTTATTTATAGTTATAGACGAAATAAAAAAAAAAATGGAACTTAAAATTCTCTTTCGATTGCAGGAATTGCAGTTGGTTCAAGAGCCGAATCAATGTTGAATGTTTATAATGTTTAGGGGATACCGATTACTATGCTGTTCCGGAAGGATTCAAGAATGCTGCCTGACGCTGATCGGCAAAACATCGTCCTGCTGGGGATTATCGGACACAACCACAATTGCAGCTGCCAAGATGGTGGATGTTTTTTGAGTTTGCAGTGTATCGGCAATATATGTTTAATAAAAAGACACATGTGGCGTATTTATTCATAAACAACACCCAAAATCTGATTATTTAAAAAAGATTTGTAATATTAACGGTAATATGTTTTGAAATTTACATCATTGTGTATTTTTACACGACGGTTTATGTCATCCGTTTTCGTGCATTGTTTTCGATCTAAATTTACACGCCTCAAAATTTACATTGTTGAGAAAAATACACCGTGGTAGAATTTTATATCAAAATCGATGTTCCGTTTTCGTGCATCGTTTTCGATCTAAATTTACACGATTTTTTCTTGCTGTGTAGAAGAGGTCTAATGTTGTTTGTTGCGCAACAGTTGCAAAAATGTAATGGTGAGCAAAATGTCATTCATTCAACTTGGTCATGACATGTATATGCTTATGTCGAAGACCAAAAATCAGTATCGCATGACATAGTCATGCAAAGCAGCATAAAAGTCGACTGATATTGGATGTCGTACACTGATTATTTTCAGCTCTGATACCCACTAATATTTTCATTCGATTTCCAGCAAAAAACATTGCTGGAAACGTTTAGCCATCCAAATTTTTGCTGAAAATCAGCAATCGATTTTCAAATTGCTGAACTTTACAGGAATAGGGCTCTTGCACAGTGCCTTAGTATAAGTAAGCCGTTGGGCAAAAAAGTGACAGCTTCATGAAAAAAGAATACGGCTCGAAGGAAGAAGATAACTTTTTAGAATAGTCAATGAAAGCTTTTTGAATTGAAGAGTTAATCATCGTAAATTTATTTTGGGAAATTATTTTATCGGCTATATCGGTGAAATTTTATATTCTTTGAGAAAGAATATTAAAGAATTGGAAGATTATAGGCGGATAGAAGATTAGAATAAGATGAAAGATGTTGAAATTGAGCGGAAGGCTAATTTTAATTTGAAAGACTTTTCATCACATTTTATCGTTTTGTTCCTCACGGGCCTACTACCTTGCAGTGGTTGATACAGATAGAATTGTAACATCCGCCTATAATCTTTCAATTCTTAAATATTCTTTCTCAAAGAATAAAAAAATTTCACCGATATAGCCGATAAAATACAGGGTGTCGACTCATATCTGGTAATAAAATTCCCTGATTTTCCCTGATTTTCCAGTCGTTTTTCCAGAGAATTCCAGGTTTGAAAATCAACCTGAGGAAGCAACTCAAAGTTATAAAAATATATTTCCCCCAAAAATAAACGCACAGAAAGCTTTGAGTCGAGAATACTAATTTATTACGATAATTTTAATGGAAGCATTATTTATGATATTAAACATTTTAAGATAAGTCAGCCAGTTCGGATCCACTTGTAGAAATTCTTATGATTTCAGCATAACAATTTTCTCTTACAAGCTATCAGCCTTCTTCTGTGCGTCTTCCGAAATTTTCCTCCGTTTCACCTCAAGCGATTTTGCACGCAGAGAAAACTTGGATTTTGATACAAAACAAAACTGACTTTGATTCAAAACATTCAGTTTTTTGAATGAAACTCCTGTTTTCTTTGAATCAATGAATTATCGTTCTGATTTGAATGAATAATTTTTCAAAGAAAGAATTAATTTTTTGAACTTAATAATTTTGGACTTTGTTTTTAAACAAATTCTTTGATTCAAAAGAAATTTGTTCAATTGCACATTTCGTTTATAACAAAGTAAATTTTCTTTCAACCAAAGAAAATTGTTTTCAACAGAAAGGAATAATTTCTTTAAATAAAAATTTTAAACTTTGAAGACATTTTGGATTGAGCAAGAACCGAATTTCGAATAAAGTTTGTCCGGTTGTGTTGAAATTCAAAACTAGTGAATCAGAGATAGCTATTTAGGAGGATTCAGGATGAAGAATGGTAAGTGTGTGTTAATCCATTAAACAAAAAGTGAATGTTTAAGATTTTATATGAACTCTTGCATTGTTACAGAACCACGGTCCAGCGGTCTGATTATCTTCGGTCCGATCTTCAGCGGCAATCACCAGTTGGATGACCTCTAAAGCTAGCAACTGGAGCTGCTTCCGGAACTCTATTAAGCGGCCCAAAAAGAAAGCCCCCAGGCCAAAATTAGGACCGGATGATTCAATTATAGTGAACCAGTGTTAGTGTTAATTTAGTGAATAAAAATGAATTTAAAATGTTAATTCTTTTTTTTTATTATTCAAAATTCCTTATAGGAACTTCAGACAACAGAAAATATTTCTTCCAATTGGAATAAAAGGAAAATGGTTCAATGAACCAATCCTTTCAAATCTAAGTCTAAACTACATTGAAGCAAACGAGAACAACTTTGCATCAAATGGAACTGTTTTTTGTTTCAAAGCATTAATATTTTGATTCAAAGATTTTTCAAAGGAAAAATTCTTTGGAACAAACGAAATTGCATTTGAATCAAAGAAATTTTTATTTATCCCAAAATCAAAGGAAAAAATCCTTTGTTTTTGCGGCACTTTCCTTTGAAATAAAAAATCTTTTCGCTGCGTGTGCTTCTCGATGACGCTTCATCAGCTTTGTTTGATCTGATTCAAAAGCTTCCTTTTTGCGGAGATCTCTAGTCTTCCAAATACAGAGCATGTGAATTTCGAACTCTCTGAATAAGTTTGTTGGAAGTTTGGACTGATTTTATCCCTCCAGCAAAAAAAAAAACAGCATCATAGATTTGTCGACCACTGATTCTTCACGCATATTTTAGAAGAGACATTCGGAATTTACTGAAAAACCACGTTCAACATTCGCGTTGCCATGTGAAAGACAGCAAATCATTTTGACGATGTTGAAGAGTTCTGGACACTTGGCATTTGCTAGCATTATCCAGCCTTTCTTTGCTGTAGTCATAATTATCAAATTAATCGCCTCTGGCAATCACTCCGGAATACTGCCGTACTGCTAAATCGGCCGAGGATCCACTAACGCGTCCAGTATCTGTCACATTTTTTCATAGCATTCTAATGCCGTTTTCGTTTTTCTCCACTGGCGCGGGGCAAAACTTTTTCTGAATAAACAAACAGAATCGTTACCCGGGACGATGCAAATATATGGTTGCTATACTCACTCATATGTTTACCCCCAACACTGACAACTTTTACGGGGTGCAACCGCCTGCTTGAGGTTCAAATCTCGGGCAAAACTAGTGGACTTCTGAATCAATAAACGAACATTATAACAGCAGTTAGGGCAAAACTCGTGGGTAACTATCCCGAATAGCCAAGACCATGGTATTAATATAACCGGACAATGGTATTCAATTGAACAATAAATTTCATCCTAATATCTTAATCCTCACCAACCACTTCAAATTATGAAATCGTCGTAGTATTCAAGGTAACCATGAATAATATCGTTAATTCAATGTATTTCTTAGTTACCAAGTATGTCAGAAACATGGTATCACAGTAATGTTCTTGTGATTGCTATCGTTACTGTGAAATTCATGGTATAATGATAATCTGAACCGAAAAGAACATTGGTAAACTTTTGCGTTTTTACACATTTCCGATTTTTCGTGTACGAGAATGTTTTCATCGCAAAGTCGGACATGTTTCAACGGACGAAAAAATCTCAGTCGACGGTCGGTTTTTCGTTAGTTTCGGTGATTTTTCGGATTAAAACGGTGAGTGGAATATAAATCAAGAGAGAAACATATTTCAAAACTTTTGTTTTGTAATTTCAGCGACACTAACACACGAGTTGATGAGCGGCGCAGGATGCGGTTGTCAATGTTGGAGGCCTCCCACAAACTTGGTAAGACCGGAAAGATTCCATCAGAAGGTCCGATACGAGTACAACGCCCAGGTCAACGAAATGAAAGCAGAGCCCCAGTAAAAATTCAACCTATCAGCGGCCCAGAAAAAGATTTTTTTTTAAAGTGATTTATTTTAAGACAGTGATAAAATGAAAGTGGAATAATAAAAGTACCTAATAAACAACAAAATGAACAAAACTGAACAAAACTGGATTTTCATTTTATGATCTAGAATACATTATTACACTGATTTTCATCTTCCTAGAAACAATGAAAATTCATTCGAAAACAATGTTATTCACAGTTCCCATTAGAAAAACTGGAAGCTATAATAACCGTCAACTTTATAGTGTATTTGTGTTTTCAGGTGTATGGAGAAAAGTTCATTTTTTCATGGTTAAGTTGCTTAACAACCCCCTTTTTTCATGGTAAATTTGGTCAAAACAATGAATTTCAATGTCGAAAACGATAAATTCAATAGAACTTTCATGGTTTCATGCACGATCATATTCATAGTGTCAACCATGAAATCCATGGTATTGTGACTATGAAATTCATGGTTTTTTCACAATGTTTTTCTATTCGGGTAGGTTGCCACTGCCAATAAACGAAAACACTATAAGTGTCATATCCGAGAAATTTTTAAGCAGATAATAAACTATGACGTTTCAATTTCTTCAAATAAAATCAGGATCATTATTTTTTCTCTGATTGGTGGAAAAATTCCCTGATGTTCCCTGATTTTCCCTGATGCAAATTGAATTCCCTGATTTTCCCTGATTTTCCAGGTTTTTCCAGGTAGTCGACACCCTGAAAATAGTTAATGAAAGCTATTAAAAATCTCTGCTGTACAGCACATTTTTAGAAAGCCAGTACATATATTTCTTTACTTGTTTGTAAGTTTGTTTTCCGATTTCAAGTGAGGTACGCTAAAAAAACGAAGATGGTAAATATCACGACGGATGCTTTTGACTTCATCTTCCTGATTGAAAACTTCGTAAGAAAAACCAGAGTCTGCCAACAAAGTATCTGGGAGAACCGTTTTTAGTGCACTTCATAGATGGTCGGGGTTTTTTAAATTTTGCTCTGCTTCTTTCCGGACTAATCTTCAATTAAATATCTACATAATCGTTTCCACTTATTAGCAGATGACTCTGACTCTGACTCTTTTTAAGAGAAAATACGCATACATTCTCGGAAAATACAACATTTTTAAATAAATTTTGCTTTTTCTATAACATATAAAAACCTTTGATGACCTCTTGTATGTGTGTGTAGCAAAAGCCCTTTTAATCTAGTTTGTTGGAAAATCAGCAATCGAGTTGTCTAGCAACCAGACATCAAGTCAATGGTGAGTTTTTATGGACAGGCAGATATTCTATGAAATATACTAATCAAAACTCTTTTTCAGGTGGCGGGTGATCAACACTTTGGCAAAAAGCTGGTGCCGGTGTTGAAATTTAAAAAAAAACATGTTCCTGAAAATAAATACATCCCTTATTGCCAAATGGGAGAAAATAATTGTTTTTATTGCTTATCATATGCACAGCTATAGTATTCAATATCTAATTTTGAGTTTAAATATAATTTGCTACCAAATACAGCTGGTTGTTTTGAAAGAAACAGCTGGTTTTCAGCAATCTGGATTGCTGATTTCAAGCAATTTGAATAGCTGGAAACCAGCATTAATGTTTACTGTTTTTTCAGCAATTTAAATTTCTGAAATTTTTGCTGGAAAGTCAGCAGTATAAAAACCAGGAAAAATTAGCTGGTTTCCCGGAGAAAAAAATTGCTGTGTACACAGTAAATTTTTGCCTCGATTTCCTGCAAAACAAAAATGGCTGGAAACGTTCAGCAATCCCAATATTCTCCGTCTTTCTGAATTTTAAAGCACTTGATCTTGATTGCTGAAAAACATTTCGTTGCACGCGAAAGTGTTTGAATCCATATTGCAGCGATGAAGCATTTAAACCAAAGCACAGTGGTCCAAAATGCGAAAAACGTGATCGTTGCTTATAACTTTTTTAGGTCACATTTTAGCATATTGGTGTCTTCGGAGAAGTTTGTCAGTAAAATTAGCTCTATAATAAAAAACTATTATTTTTCTGATTAATCCCCCTACAAGTGAGATAAAATTTCTAACTTCTCTGTTCTAGGTTTTAGCTCTTTGATGTCTTCGACAAACTTGTTGAAAATCAAATTTTCTACAACTTTGTCTCAGATGCCAAGTTTCTAAAAAAAATATTATTCGAGATATCGGCCAAATACGAAATTTAACCTCCAAAAATCAGTTTTTTAATAATAACTTTTTTCAGTAAATTTTAAGTTTAATAAAATGTTCCACAAAGTTGTTTGTCTTACTAAAATACACTACTTTGTTGAACATTTCAAGTTTGTAAAATGTGATACTGCAGAGCTATGTTAAAAAGATTACCGAAAATAGGGCTTTTTCACGCCTTATTTTACAAACACCGGGCAACATCGGGCAGCCCGCTTTAGATGCAAAATAAAGTCGAAGATTTCGTCTACAAGATGCAGGTACAATCGTCAGTATCCACTAGTATCCAAGCGAGATACATCAATTTTACTATTCCATGTTTGCATTAAAAACAACGATTTCTATGAAAGCACCTACAGTGCATTCTACTAGGTACGTGTGTTTTCTTCTAGCTTTTCCCTGCGCGATGTCAGAAGCAAAGGTTTGGAAGCGCATTTGTATTATTAGTACAGGTTATTGTTTGTTCAATTAAAATAGATATCCTCTACAAGCTGGAGATGCTAATAATAAAAATGCGCTTCCAAACCTTTGCTTCTGACATCGCGCAGGGAAAAGCTAGAAGAAAACACACGTACCTAGTAGAATGCACTGTAGGTGCTTTCATAGAAATCGTTGTTTTTAATGCAAACATGGAATAGTAAAATTGATGTATCTCGCTTGGATACTGGTGGATACTGACGATTGTACCTGCATCTTGTAGACGAAATCTTCGACTTTATTTTGCATCTAAAGCGGGCTGCCCGATGTTGCCCGGTGTTTGTAAAATAAGGCGTGAAAAAGCCCTATTTTCGGTAATCTTTTTAACATAGCTCTGCAGTATCACATTTTATAAACTTGAAATGTTCAACAAAGTAGTGTATTTTAGTAAGACAAACAACTTTGTGGAACATTTTATTAAACTTAAAATTTACTGAAAAAAGTTATTATTAAAAAACTGATTTTTAAAGGTTAAATTTCGTATTTGGCCGATATCTCGAATAATATTTTTTTTAGAAACTTGGCATCTGAGACAAAGTTGTAGAAAATTTGATTTTCAACAAGTTTGTCGAAGACATCAAAGAGCTAAAACCTAGAACAGAGAAGTTAGAAATTTTATCTCACTTGTAGGGGGATTAATCAGAAAAATAATAGTTTTTTATTATAGAGCTGATTTTACTGACAAACTTCTCCGAAGACACCAATATGCTAAAATGTGACCTAAAAAAGTTATAAGCAACGATCACGTTTTTCGCATTTTGGACCACTGTGCAAAGGTATATTTTTTTTTCGAAGAGATAAGTAATTTGTTAAAGAAACTAAAAATGTTACTTAATTTATCGGCCTTATCGGTGAAAAGTGATGTCCTTTTAAGTAAGAACATCTTAAAATTGAGGCGCTTGAGATCAAAGGGGTGCAAGTGCCTATATGATAGTTTGGAGAAAACGCGGTTCAAAGTTGTTAAGGTGCTCGATTTTTCATATATTTTTCGAATTCGATCAGTTTTAATTCAATCGACAAAGTGTTCAGAAAAAATTATAAAAAAAAATCGAAATTCGTTTTGTATCAAATGTACATCGAAACATAAAGAATCGTTAGGTATGCTTAACATAAAATTGATGATTTTGGATTTGCACCTCCTGATCCTGAGGGCCTCAGTTAGCAAATTTCATAGACGGTAAGAAAGTTAGAAGAAATGAAAGATGGTGGAAATGAGCGGGTATTTGGTATGTGATGAAAATGCTTCTAATAATTTCTACCCGCTCATTCCCACCATCTTTCATTTCTTCTAACTTTCTATTTGTTCTATAACATTTCATAATCTTAAGATGTTCCGATGTTTTACCGATAAGGCCGATACATAAAGTAACGAACGGTGATTAATCTCTTCATGAAACTTCTAGTTATTTAATTTTGTTATACAAATTTAAAAATATGTCGCTCAAGTAAAATTAACAAACGCATTTCTAAAATATGACTACCATCATGGGGGTTTAAATTTAAAATCTTATTTAGAAACCAAAAATTTTCAATTGTTTTTTGAAAAAAATGCTGATTTCCAGCAATTGAGTTTACTAGATTTCCCGTGATTTAGTTTGCTGGATTCTAAAACAATCAAAATTGCTGGAAAGCCAGCGGGACAAAATTCAGCAAAACATTGTTGGTTTCCAGAAAAATATCTGCAATATGCTGCTGCAGGTAAACGGTTGGTTCCGTGAGTCGTACAAATATGTCACGAAAAGCCTTGTTGATCATCATGAATTAGTTGTTATCTGAAGGTTTTAGGAATTAAAAAGTTGATTCTGGAGATTCTTGAAGTTCTTCGTCACCAGGACGTTAAATAACTTAAATACTGACAAGAGCCGACTAGTTATTTTATTACAACTTATTTTTCGATTGATTGACCTTGTTTAAATTCTAGTGGGATTTTTTGATTACTGCACCGATCGAGATTTGGCTCTCTGACGCGCTGTGTACTTTCTATCCGCTTTCTTCATTATCTGGTCTTGATATTATGGTCCTAAAATTCCTGAAAATCGTCACTTTGTCATCAAATTCTTAACCCAACAACTGAATAATAGAACAAAGGTACTGTATCACTGTTACAATTATCGGTATTTGGTGGAATTATCATTTCTGTACAATCATTATATAATACTCGTAAGGTGCAATTGGCAAGCATCATGATATTTAAATTCACCTTATAATAGCTATATGCAGGACCGATTTTAACTAAGAATAACCAAATTTAAGCATTCAACAATAAATAGTGCACAGATGCTAAATTCAACAAACGCTAAACCAAAAGTACGTGAGTCAATCCGGGTTTCCATGAAACGGCGTGAGAACTAAATTGAAAAAGTGAGTAACCAGCTTATAAAACTGAACGTTTCTAGTTTATGACTTACTTATGAAAACGAATTTGTTAACATGAAATGTTCAAAACCGGTGAGAAAAGGATTAGAGTCTTAGAAACTAAAAGTGCGATTAACAATGCGTGAAACAAGGAAAATAAAGCAATCATGCTGATTGAATGTTGTTTGCAAATGATACATCCACCTGTTATTTGAGTTATAAATATGCAACACTTCATCAAACAGATTTTTAATAAACTGTTTATTTTACAAGTTTAAAAAATATAAACATCTCAACTGATAATTTTTCATCAATAGTATTACTGAGGATTTTTTTCTATCATGGGAATCAAGCTTGGAAGACGAACTTCTAAAATAAGAATGCCTCAAATGTCGAATTGGGCAACACCAAGTTTGACTTCTTAAATATTTTTTGAGCTATCGACTTCAAGCTTTACGTTTTCTGGACCAAAATTTTCTTGAAGAAACCTGCTGGGCGCTTGTTTCGGAACAACCATCAACGACGTCGTCTTGATTTGGAACGAGCAACATTTCGAGGCAACTTTGGGTTCCAGCAATTCCACGGACCGATCTTGATTTGGGAAGGCGAGCAAAAATCGAACAGTTTTTTCCGGGCTTTGAAATTTTTTGAGAAAAGAAGTTATTGAACGTCTATGCGGGAAAAATGTGTTATTGTATCATGTTGCTAGAATAAGCGAGACCCAACTGCACCACAAAACACTACTAAATGGGGATGAAACTACTGAAAACAAAAAGAAAAACAAGCTTTTACATGAATCAATTTTGATAATCAATTATATTTGTATAATGAGAAAACTAAAGATAAGCTTAGCACTAATAGTTACACACACAAAAACCAGTAGATATATGCAAAAAAGGTATAAACACACATAGAAATACAACGATATTATTAACAATATGGCATCTATTTTAGTCAAGGCAAATGGATTATATATTAGAACTTTAGATGAACTATCCACCGAATGATACAAAAAAGTTTGCTTAAATGAAAATTCATTTATAATACCATTCGACAAAGTTCAAATCATCTAGATTTTCTGTCAGAATAAAGCAAACTGTCAAAATAAAAAAAATTAAACAAAAAAAAAAACACACACACACGCACAGCTCACAACTATCCAGAGACTACCACCATGAAACTTTCTCGCTTATGAAGAAGCAATAGGGAAAAAACACCCTATTTTATCAATGAACTGGTGCCGAAAACGTGTTGCAATTCCCTATTCATGTGGGTTAGATTTTGCAGGAAGGTACTGGACAGGCGAATGCTGGGATCGACACCCAAATGGCCGCCGATCCCAGCACCTACACCTTCGCTTGTAGCCAACTCAAAACCTCCCACGCCACCTCCTCCTGCTCCCGATCCACCAGTGCCGTTAGCGACTAGCATAGCGAGCGACGGTGTGCGTACCTGTTGCTTCTTCTGGTTGATCTTGTTGTTCCTCAGGACCACTCGCTCCTCTTCGTCCTTCTTGCTGGCGGCTAGCAGGGCCGCTTGCTCCAGTCGGCGCCGTTGCTCGTTCTCCTGGTCACATGTCTGTTTGGGGAACATAAAAAAAAGAAGATTGTTAACAATGTTTGGAAAAAGATTTTCAAAATTAAATACTGAATATTCATTGAGTTTCTTGGGCAATAAAAAAAACATGATCGCAACAGAAGAAGTGTTTTGTTTCGAAGTGTTTTGAACGCTTGCCTGTTACTGGCTAAGGTCAAACCTTGAGATGTTACGACGGTTCTGAATACCTGAAAACCTTAGAAACATTTCTGATTGTGAATGTTTTTTCTCGAATAACGGTTTTGGATGATTTTGTGCAGAGTTACTGAGTCGTTCGAACCATACAGAAGTCCAAAGTGAACTTAATAAGGCTTAACTCGTAACGCCAATGAGACCATAATTGGCGTTATATGAGTTAATTAAATATAGAACGCGTCTAGAGGTGCAATGGTCCAAATAACTAAGTCTCACGAACAGAGTTACTTTTAACTATTGTGGACTGCGTATTATTCACGTTCACGTAGTTGAAGTAAGGATCGTTGTAGCGAGTTCGACATTACGTAAAATAACGAGGCCTCATATCCGAATTGGTGGCGACCATACCTTTTTTGTCTACTCAGATCTCCAACTTTTGACCTTCGACCGATTCACGACCTTTACACTCAAGCACTCCCGATAGACAAGATCTTGTTGAGACAGATCCCAAAAAGAAAAGGTCGTTCGCAGATGTACTGCGGCAAATTTGAAGAGACATGATCCTCGTGCTGCGTAAGGGGGTAACGCCATAGGCAGGTATACCGTACTCACATTGGAAATTTTGGGTAACCAAGTACAACTTCACTCAGCTAAGAAGCTGGTAACCGTAGAGGTGGAATACCTCGATGAATACCTCAACAAGAGGAAAAACTGCGTAATGCTCAAGTCACTCAATGTGGAATCTGCGATTCGGATTAGAATCAGTTTGCACAACAGCTGAGAACAAGTGACACTTAATGTATCCAGCTTCCAGTGAACGCAGTCAATAAAGTGCTTCAAGTCAATGAAGTGCTCCCAGTGCATGGATTTTGGCCGCAGGACTTTCACACAGTGTAGACTGTGCGAAGCCAGCAAAGTGCTTTATGTAGACGGGTGTGTGTGCACCCGATCAAGTCACAGGTGGCCCTGGGTGCCCAACCTTCTGGGAGGCACTGGCGCAACCATCGCGATCGTCGTTAGGTTGCCGGGAGTGTTCTTGTAGCATCGAAGCAAGGTGTGAGTCAACACAGAGATAGATGGTACCTTAACATGGTCATTGCGAACCGGCATCACACAGTCGGGAGACTTCGAGTAGAGTGCGTCCGATCCTATGACCGAAACTACGAAGATATGGCAACGTCTTCTGCGTAGTGAATCTCTGGGATTCGTCGGGTGCATGGTAGGATAACTCCACCAGGCGGGAATATTCGAGTAGTGGCATTTCCTAAAAAAGTGAAGCTGAGGCGATGAGACACGACCTTCCACGACGAAGAAGGTAAAGTCTTATCCCCGCAGCTTCGGTTGTTGGGAACCGTACTACTCGGATACTCGCTGAAGATGGAGCACAAATGCGGCGTATCTACGGCATCCGCTACGCAGAAGACTTTGTAGTTTGATCCTTATCTTTGTAGCTTCAAACTGTGGAGTCCGACACACACTTCTGGACAGCCCCCTGTTGATGGGGTCAGGTTACTCCGCCGTTGTCCGGTTTCTTTTATCCCTTTGGCTGACAACCCTAGGATTTTCGGCCCGCGGCTTTTTCTGCCCGTCGTGTGCCAGGTCGAGAGCAGCTTATCATGGACTCGCGCCTGTCACGGGCTCGAGAGACTCGCCCGGCATCTTGAACTTTTTTACCCTTCGGTATACCCCAACAGTGGTTAACCTTCTTCCTGGGAGGTCCGCTTCGAAAAAGGTTTTGTCTTATCCCCGCAGTTTCCCCCTTCCTTCTCCGGCACTACTCGAATACTCAGCGGTGGGGTATCCTACAAACGTTCGCGGCGCACCCATGACCTTCTTTATGCAGAAGGTGATGCCTTACCACACTACTCGGATGCTCACCGGTGAAGGAGTCATCATACACCGTTCACGGACTGTAGTTGACTCCAGCACCTGTGCAGGACAGCCATAATCCGGGTGAACCCATCGCTGACCGCATGCCAAGTGTTGGGGTCCGTACACATGCTCTACACCACGCTGTCTGCTGTAGTGTCGGGCCCACACACAGCAAGTACGTTGGTATGTTCCGCCGCAAACCTCGGACAGGCAAACACCACATGTTCGGGTGTTTCCTCTTCGTCACCACAATCTGGGCAATATGGCGAAGCCACATGTCCAAACTGGAAGTGGTACTTCATGAAGTCTGCATGACAAGTCAGGAATTGCGTCATATGGAAGTCTACTTCACGTGTTTTTTTTTTTCCGATCCAGCTCCCGATGTTCGGGATCAGACGATGGGTTCACCTTCCTCTAGCTGAGCTGTCTCACAGCTGCTGCCAGTTGGACACTGAGTCCTCATTGACGAGATCTCGTACCTTGGGCGTGTCTTTATTAATAAACATCCTCCTCTAGCAAAACCGAGATGGGCATGATGAACGCTGTTAAGTTTCTGCAGGTTACATTGTCTTTCCAGGGCCTGCCTCCAGGTCGCTGCTTCGTACCGCAAGATTGACGTGGTCACACTTGACAGTATCTTTCTCTTGCTTAGGATGCTGAGGATTGCCGAGGAGTTCGACATCATCCGTGTGAGTGCGGCCTTGGCCATTGTCGCTCTCTTACACACGGTCGACATGACCCGTGAAGCTGAGTCTGTCGTCGATCATCACCCATAGGTACTTAATTGCGCGTTTGGACACGATATCACACGGTCCAACTGCAATGGTACCTGTTTGGAATGAAAACAGGTTGGTGATCAGCACCATCTCGGTTTTTTGGTGGGCTAGACGCAGGCACTTGAAGAGCATCCAGCTTTTCACTACCTGGAAAGCTACTGTGGCAAGTAGCTGTACCTCCACTGTCGAGGAGGCTCTCGTCAAGAGGACTACATCATCCGCAAATCCTATCACACCCTACGAAACCTCTTGTGTCCGTATGCCCTCACCGGTCATATACTGTAGTTGGCGATTGTGGAAATAACTTTCCACAAGCCCATACAGATATGCCGGAACCCTCATTTGGATAAGCGGATCGCTGTCCAACTGACGCTATTGAGGGCGTTTTTCACGTCCAGAGTGACACCGCGCAAAAGCGGAGCCTTCTCCTTTTCGTCAGCTTGGCTCTGTCCGCTATCTCAATGACAGATCGGATGGCATCTACGGTGCTACGTCCTCGACGTAAATCAACCTGTTTCTCCGAGAGTCCACCCTCACTTTCGGTGTACTTCTGGTTCTGAATCACCTTATCCAGGACCTTACCCGCTGTGTTCAGTGAACAGATCGTTGCAATGATGACCGGAACATTTCAGGGAAATCGTGCTATGGGATCAGTTAGTTGATGTTCGCTCTTAATTTGTCAAGGCACATTCAAGGTGGCGCACCCCCACTTTTAGTTTTGGCCATAACTATCCTATAGGCATCGCCACATGGACAGGCGTTGGCGTCACGGCACGATCTCGCGCTTGTGGAGAGTGGCTTAAGCTCCGCTCTCCCTTCTTGGGTCAATGCGTTCTGCATCCTGCGCCTTGCCCTATGGCAAGCGGCGCACAGACCCGCGATTTTCTCTACCCACCAGTAGACGGGTGGCCTAGTGTTTTTACGCTTAGCCCTTCTGGTCATCGCAGTATCGCAAGCGCGAGCTAGTATCCTCGTCAGTTCTTCAGTGGACAGGTTGTCCAGGTTCTTTTCCCTATGCAACACCTCGACGAAGACGTTCTGGTCGAATTGTGTTGTTTTCCAGAGGAGTTCACCTGTCCTAGAGTCTACCTGTCCGCGTACTTGAGCCTTACCGATAGCGGATCACTATGTGTGTAGGCCTCGTTCACCATCCAATTGCATACCAAAACACCAAACCGTACAGCAAAGGTCAGAGACCCCTATTGGAGATAAAGGAGTAGGAGGTATACGTGGAATATATCATGAGTCGTTGCATTGCATCCAAGAATCCGGAGTTGCAAATTGGGGGAAAGCGGTTGTTCGCCGTGCCTTAGAATGCAATTCGTAAACGAGGATAAGACCTATAGACAAGCGAGATCTGGTGGCCCCAAGTGACCGATCAAAAAGTATCTGGATAAATTGAAGTAGGTCTTTTCACGCAACTTCTCCCGACACAGTTGCCACCAGCTTCGTACGGCTAGGGAGTCCACAACATGGACCCAGTATCGATCAAGAATCTTGAAACTATCATTAAGAAACTAGCGGTGAAGAAGGCTGCACATCCGGAACAGTCAACTGAATCTTCTTCTGTAGCAGATACGTCCTTCCCAGGTGGTTCTTGAAAAAAACCTTAATTGTGAAGCATCCTGATTATTGCTAGAGACTTTTTGAATAAAATTTTCGGTTTGAGAATTTTCACCCGAAACATTTAAAAAAAATATATGTTTTTTTCATTGATTTTTTTTTTTGTAAATGTAAGATTTCTGTAACGAAAGTTAATAAAATAATATCTCACCTTAAAAGCTCTGGTAAACCGGACTAGTAGCGAAAAGAACGCATTGGCATCCGCATTCCTCGATGATTCACCGAAATATTCGATGCACTCTTTGAACGAATCCTGTAATTAAAATTAAAAAAGAAATTGATTCAGAAAAAATCCTCACACTTATGAAATGTAACATTGCTCACCTGCGCCGTTTTACAGTCGGTTCGGATCTTCTTCAGCTTCTCTTCCGAGTTATTGAGGAAATCACGCAGCACATGGTTCTGGGTACCCTTGCCCCGCAAATCGGCCTCCTTTCGGACCGCCTCCATACCCTTGTCCAGCTCGTTCACGTCCGAGATCAGTATCTCGAGCGATACCTGGGCCGCTTTGTCCACACAGAACAGCTCCGAATCGAAGTTGATCAGCTCCGGGAACTTGAGTCGAATGGTCGCCACGATGTAGTGCATCAGGCTCATCCGCTTGTCGTTGGACTTGGTATCGAGCAGGGTATCTAGGCTTTGCAGTTTGAAGCCGTAGGCCGGACCTCGTTTGCTGCTGTTCATGTAGTTTCCGAAGGCCAGGATGATTTCCAGCAGGGAACGGAACTTTTTCGAAGATTTTATCGACGAGGAAGCCGAAATGATGGCATAGATTTGCTATAGGAAAGATAAAAAAAATAAGTTTCTGAGAAGAACGATGGGCATCAAAAACCTACCGGATTGATCAGATGCAAGCTGTCGAAGAAGTTGCCGATGTAGTTCATGATCGATAGCTTCGAAGAGATGCGTTCCACCTTGGTCAGCTGCAGCATAAACTTGTCCTCCTCGGTCAGCAGGTTCAGATCTTTCTTCTCTATCACATATTCTTTGTACATTTTCTGCTCCTGATCGGTCGGGACCATCTTCTGCAGTAGTTCGACGTTTTCCAACGACAACTGCTTGAGATCCAAGTTGTTGATCGCCTTGATGACCAGCTCGGCCGGCATTTCCAGCTTGCGGCGAGAGATTGCTGCAGGGAAAAGTTTCAATTAGTTTGATCATTACTAGAAGAAAGCAGAAGTTTAAAACCTACCTATATTTCGTAACCTCGTATGCTCGAGCAGTGAGATGTGCTCTGGTTTCTTGAACCGCTTGCTGGGGAATGTCGAGAGGCCATCCATGTTGTCGCAGTTTCCGTTGCTCAGAGGGCCGCCCATGCCGATCTTGAAGCGCTCTTCGAATTCGTTGAAGTCGATCTGTCGATGGAGTTTTTCGTCATCCAGCTCGTTGAATATCGTGCCTCGTACCTGGTTGGGTTTCAGAGCTACCCAGTTTAGCGTCGGAAGTTTGTATTTGGTTTGCACTTTACGTTTGATGGTCATGGCTCCATCGGTACAGTGGATGGCTCCGCTCAAGTTCATGAACCCACCGGGACCAGCCGGAGGTGGTGGAATGAAGGACGGTGGTTTAGGAGGAGCTCGCGGGGCATTGCCGTTGAGATTGGGCATTGCTGGGGGTGCTGGTGGTGGGGGAGGTGTCGGAGCAACAGGTGGCGCTGGCGGTGCAGGAGGTGGAGGTATAGGTGGAGCACTTTCTCCGCCATTACTCGTCGGACTGAGTTCGGAGAGTTTACCACCTTTGGCGAGTAGATTCGATACATCGGCAATGGAGGTTCCTTTTGGTAGCGTTCGGGTGAGATTCTCGAACTCCAAAAGCATCGACTGGCGACTTTTGGATTCTTGTTCGTGCTCTTTGAGAGCTCGTTTTAGTTTGATAATTTCCTCTTCTACGGTTCGTTGTTTGTTTAGAAGGTCGTCACGTTCGACCCGAGTTTGACTCAGTTCTGACTCTAGTTCTCCGATTTTGAACAGGGCTTCCCGTTCGATTTCACTAGCCTGATCTAAGGCACGTCCTAGTTCGTCTTCTAATTCGTTGACCCTCTCGAGGGCGGCAGTCTTCGTTTCGCTGTCTTCCATCAAGGCAGCTACGTCGAACACATTATCGAGATAGGCCGAAATTTGGACATGCAACTCTTCGGACTCGGTTAATCGAAGCTTCTCCAAATATTCATCTAATCCTAGCGCAGTAAACTCGTACTGCAAATGCACCCTGTAGTTCATATCTTCTACGGAATGTACAACAATATTTACAAACTGCATGCAAGCTACCATAAAATCGATATTGAACAATTCGTAGTTCATGAAGTACTCCATCAGCGTCTGAAAACGACGTTGCTCGGAGCACACCTTCTTAAAGTTGTCGAATGCCGACAATATGATTTCGTGACCACCCTTGACTAGGCAGATCGCTGCCAATAGCTCCAGTACTAGCGCTTTCGTCCTCAGCGATTTGTGGATTAAGCTTAGCGCTATACAGTTGATCGCTTCCCGATGCTGTATCACCATGTTGAAGCCGTACTTGTTGTTCATGATCGCTCTCATACACATTATACACACGTGAATATCATCGGTAGTCAATCCCATGTTAAGCTTCGCTATGTGCCGGGACCTCCGCCGGATACTCGGACTGTCCATCATATCGCCCAGCCCTGGCCGCATAAACCCATTCAAACCCAGCTTGTTGTTGGTTTCGTTACTACCGTACGACGTGATGGTCGTATCCTTCGGGTTCAGACCCTCGTCCGATTCCGTTTTGGTTTCCTGTATCCGTTGCTCGTGTCGCATCATCGCCAACCGGAAACTGAGATAATCAATCAGGGCGTCCAGGCCCTGGTTTTCGTCGTCCAGAAACTCCTTCACCCATTCGATGTGGTTTGTGCGCAACGATATTTCCAGATCCCGCAGGACCTGGGTCGAGGTCGATTCGCCGACCATTTTGCGTTTCTGGAAATTAAAAAAAAAAAAGAAATTGTAGATTATCATGGTTTTTTCGGTCGTTTTTATATGCTTTAAACTACAAATTTGCGTAAAATGTTTTTGATGAGATCTAAAATCTTTGGGAGACATTATAAAACCATTTCAATAGTGAATGATTCTTAATTAATGCTTCTAACAAGGTAATGTTGTGCCACGCGACAGCGTGAAGGACAAAACTTCTTTCAAGTTCGAACGCGCAGCGTGAGGAGTCGGATACCAAAACGGTTTTTAAAGGACCGTGGTGAGCATTGAATCAATTAAAGTACCCAAACCATAAACAAAGCACAATATTCGTTCCAAAATAAATTTAGTTGGAAAATTTCAAAGTTGTAGTTTCATTTAAAAAACCATTTTGAAAAAATAAATTTCGAATCATATGAAATTCACAAGAATATTCATTAGAAAAAAAAACAAAAAAAAAATACTAGAGAAAAAAATCTGGGATTTGTGCCATTCTGGGAAATGTTCCATTCTGGGGAAAAAAATTCTGGGAAATGGTCCATTCTGGGAAAAATTCATTCTGGGCAATGGTTTTCGGGTAAATGGGATACAATCTAAGATCGCATGCCAGATTTGGGCCCAACGAGCCTGAAGTTTGTATGGGTTTTTGAGACATTTTGTTTGGGAGGAACATGAAAATCCTGTTTGTCATCAATAACTTTGGTCCCTTTCGGCCAATTTCTTTTGAACATGGGTTTTCTTGAAGCCTAAACTATGACAAATATTTCATCCCAAAACTGTATTTCGGTTCGAGTAAAGATAAAAAATATGTTATTAGGCTTCAAAATGGGCTTACTTTAAAAATTGTGCCTCATTAAAAATGATAAATATAACCCTCAAAAACATAAGCCAATTTTTTAAGCCTAATAACTATTTTATCTTCACTCGAACCTAAATGCAGTCCTGGGATGAAACATTTGGCATAATTTAGGCTTAAAGAAAAACCGTATTCAAAAGAAAACGGCCGAAAAAGTCCAAAGTTTTTAACAAAATGCCTCTAAACCCCATTCAAGCTTCAGGCTTCGGCACCCCTTCACGTGAGCTGAACTGGCCAAAATTTGGCATGGGTTCTTGTACTAGGCCTAGGATCAATTTTAGCCTGCAGCGCACAACTTTTTCAAAAGTCGGGTCATTTGAGGCACTCTAAGGCGCTATAAATTCTTTTCCTTTTCTGATACCTGAAATGTGAAAAAAATGACAAACATCGCCAAATTACAGAAATTATAAAAATGACAAAGAATGACACAAGTTTTGAAAAAGGCCAAATAACAGAATGTCAAAAATGAATGAAGAATGTCAAAAATAAATTAAAAAGACAAAAAAAACAATAATGACAAAATTTCATAAATTATAAAAAAAAATAAAAAAAGAAAAACAAACGACATAAAAACAATAATCATGAGAAATTGAATGAGAAAAAACACGACCAAAATAGAAAAAAAAATATCAAAACAATTGTTTTTTTGGTAATTTTGGTATTAAAAAAAGGGTTTTGATTATTTTTTTAATATCAGTTATTTCCGATTTGTGTAATTGTTGAAAATGTTGTTATGTTATTTTTGTAATATTTTTTATGGAAAAAATGACAAAATTTATTGAAATGCAAAACAACGAAAATGAAAAAAAATTAAAAAATATATTTAAAATTAGAAGAATTAAAAAAGTTAAAAATGATAAAAAACGATATTTTTGTAATTTTTCAAAAAAAACTAAAAATAACAAAAATGTTAAAAATCAATAAAAAATGACGAATAGGCCAAAATGAGAGGGAACGACAAAAAGAACAAAAAATATTAAAAGAATAACAAAAAAGGGCAAGAATGGAACACATTACAAGGATTACATAAATAACAAAAATTGCAAGTTAAAAAAAAATCTTTTCTTTCCTTTCAGGAATTAGAAAAAACGAAAATAAAAACAATGAATGACAAAATCATGCGAAAATGATTAGAATATCACGAAATAACAAACACGACCAAAATAGAAAAAAAAATATCAAAAAAATTGTTTTTTTTTCGGTAATTTTGGTATTTAGAAAAAGGGTTTTTTTTTAAATTTTCAATACCAGTTATTTCCGATTTATGTAATTGTCGAAAATGCTGATATGTTATTTCTGTAATGTTTTTTATGGAAAAAGTGACAAAAATGACAATGATTGAAATGAAAAAAACAACGAAAATGAAAAAAATGAAAAAATATATAAAATTAGAAGAATTAAAAAAGCTATAAATCTTATATATAAAAATGGATGCGTTTTTTGGTAACACCATCACGTATAAACGGTCGGTCGGAATGAAGTGAAATTCGGTATCAGAGGATTTTTCGGGTCGGAGATGGTTTGTATAATAGTTTCAAGAACCTCACTTTTTATGAAAGGGGGTCCCCATACAAAATTATCTCTTCACATCATCATATATATACAAATGGAGGCGTTTTGCCTTTCTTACAGAAAGGTATAGTTATCGGTCGATTTGGGAGATCCTTAATTATGGGTCTTAGATATACCTTTATAGGTACCTATCGAATCAGCTCGACTAGTTCAGACGATGTCAGTGTATTTGTGTGTGCTGGTGTGATTTTTTGTAAACATTGTCCACACGTTTTTGCGAAACTGGGAAGTACAATAAAAATGATTTTTGTCTTAAAAAATTAGATTTTTTTCCCTCTTCAATGTATAAAAGAAAGAAAGAAAAAACAAAATAGTTTGAAAAATAAATTTTCATAGTAATTATCATCAAATCATCACTCCAAAAACGTGTCAATATGGCTGGCTAGCCACAACCAGCAATCACTAAACTCAAGATTATCGTATATATGACGTCAAATTATACGTGACGTCATAGATACGCGCTTGCTATCTAAAAGTATGGACCTGTCGATGTGTGGAAGGGAGAACAGACAGAATTTACTCCCACTCAGGTTTTGATGTCATCCTGACAGAAACCGTATGGGAGGAAGAAGACAGTTAAAATTTTCCCAGCCAAAGATTTTTTTTAAATTTTTATGGATCAGTTTGATACCGATCCATTGCAAAAATTTCGGAACCGAAGCTCCGAATTTGAATCATAAAAATGGTTTTCACCAAGGGGTACTACCCCGAAATTGATGAAGTCGTTGATGAGTACGTCATGCCCACACTGTATGGTACGGAAGCGATAGTAACTTCGCCCAACATTATATTCAGGCACAGATTGCTCTGAGAAGGGGAAAACAACACGGGTACGCGGACGATGTATGTCCTCTCATCTTCTCACATGCCGTTCGTGCTTACGAAGCTTTTTCTAAAGCAGCAACGACAGGAGAGTATTTCGCCCGTGGAAGCAAATTAAATCTAATAAGACAAATGCTACTGAATCCTCTCGAGCTTTAAGCTCTCGGGCTTGTTTTTTTTGTTCCCTTTTCTCTTCCTCTCTTCAGATCTAACGTTGCGTTGTTGTTGTTGGGGTTGGTGTCTTGCAAAAACGATGACTGCTTGGAGGTCAATTTGAACTTTCACTTGCTGAAGCCAATGGAAGATGACAACCAAACAGTAGCGCCACCAAGCCCTTCATAGTAGAGTTTGAAGCATTTGGGATTTTTTTTGGAACATGCATATAAAGCTAAAAAGCTAATAATCATTATTGACAAAGTTGAAGAAACAGAAAAAAAACATTTTCGCCAGGATGATCAAATACAAAAATGACAAAATTGAAAAAATTGACTTAATAGACCAATTTGACAAAATTGACGAAATTGACAAACTTGACATAATTCATTGATTTGACAAAACTCACTTAGTTGAAAAAATCATAAAATTTGATGGAATTTATAAAATTGACAAAATCGAGAAAATTGGTCGATAAAATTCACTGAATTGACAAAATTAACAAAATTGAAAAAATTGACAAAATTGACAAAATTGACAAAATTGACAAAATTGAAAAAATTAACAAAATTGACAAAAGAGATGACAAAATCACTAAATTGACAAAATTGACAAGATTGATAAAACTGAAAAAAAATCGACAAAATTGACAAAATTGACCAAATTGACCAAATCGACCAAATTGACAAACTTGGCTTAATTCATTGATTTGACAAAATTCACTTAGCTGAAAAAATCATAACAATTGATAATATTTATAAAATTGAAAAAATCGAGAAAATTGGCAGAGTTGACAAAATTGACGATGAAAAAATCGACAAAATTCACTGAATTGACAAAACTGACAAGATTGATAAAACTGACAAAAATCGACAAAATTGACTAAAACGACCAAATTGTAAAAATTCACAAAATTGACAAAGACAAAATCGACAAAATTCACTTTATTTAAAAAATTGACAAAATGGACTGGCGAAATTTACAAAATTGACCCAATTGACCAAATTGACAAAATTGACAAGATTGACAAATTGACAAAATTGACAAACTTGACAAAATCGAAGAAAATTGACAAAATTGAGAAAATTGGCCAAATTGACAATGACAAAATCGACAAAATGCACTTAATTGACAAAGCTGACAAAATTGACAAGATTGACAAATTTGAAAAAATTGACAGAATTTTCAAATTTGAAAAAGTTGACAAAATCATGAAAATTGTTAAAATCGACAAAATCTAGAAAATTGGTTAAATTGACACAATTTACTAACTAACAATGCTGACAATATCATGAAAATTGATAAAATTGACATTATTGACAAAATGGAAAAAATGACCAAATTAACAAAATTAACGAAATAGACAAAATCAACAAAACAGAATAAAAATCTCAAAATAACAAAATTAAAAATACTACGCTTTCAAAATTTTCAATATTATTAATTTTCAAAATTTATTCAACCGATTTTCTACATTTAGGTATCGTATTTTACTCTAGCAATTGAAATTTAATCCAATAATTTTATCTTTGTATTTGTTTCCTCTACTTGAGAGGTTGAATTATTTGAAATACATGGTCAGGTATCTTTTTTTAAATTGTATTCTTAATTTTTATACCCCTTCCATTTTGAAGATATCATATGCTGTAACTCCAAAAGGAGTAAATTGAGTTAGACTATAATGTCATAGAAACGGAATCATACATGATATTCCAGAATCTAGTTATTCAAAAATCTCCAATAAGTTGCAAATAAGGTTATTTATATGAAATTTATGATTATATAAAAATACTTTTATCCTAATAAAAACGTTGAATCTTTATATCCTAAATTCATTTTGGATTTATTGCGTATGAAATTCATTAATCATAATTCATAATTCATTTTGTTTTATATGTACCCAAATATAATTTACAGGCTGTAAGAAAGGCTACAATCCACTGTCAAGTGTATTAAATCGGGTTTTTTATTGTAACACCATCACGTATAAACGATCAGTCGGAATGAAGTGAAATTTGGTATTCGAGGGTTTTTCGGGTCAGAGATGGTTTGTATAATAGTTTCAAGAACCTCACTTTTTATGGAAGGAGGGTCCCCATACAAAATTATCTCTTCACATCTGATATATAAAAATGGAGGCGTTTTCTTTGTAACACCATCACGTATAATTTTTTTTTTGTTTCGATTATATTCGTTTTACCATCTTTATGGCATTCGCGACTTTATCAATGTTACAGTTGGCGGATCGTTATTGAAAAACTTATCCGGTACAACTGTGTTCGATGTTTACTCTTGGGCTCGAACTCGCGGACATCGGCTCAGGTGACAACAGACTTGCCAACTGAGCTATATCGCAAGCCCTCCATCACGTATAAACGGTCGGTCGGAATGAAGTGAAATTTGGTATCCGAGGTCGGAAATGGTTTGTATAATAGTTTCAAGAATCTCACTTTTTACAAAATCAACATTAAATGGGACACAAGTCGTACACTTTGGTTACGATTTTCATAAAAATCGATTCGACAGCTCGATGCAGTTAAGGACGTGTAGATGAAGTAAAACATTTAATATGATTCATTTATCAAAAGGTAAAACGAAGTTTACCGGGTCAGCTAGTTTAAATATAAATTTAAAAAATGACAAAATTTTGTTATAATAATTTGTTGTGACTATTTTTAGTTTTTAAATAATTGTAGTTTATGCAATTTTCATACATGAAGTAGTTTTCGTAACTGACATTTGTGACTTTTGTCACTTACGCCATTTTTGCAATTAAGTCAATTTTGTTTTTTCCCGAAAACAAAATTACAAAAATGAAAAACAAACAATACAAAAATAATTAAAAACCTAAATGACTTTAAACTTTTGAGATTTGGTAAAATAATAAAAATTGTCCTATCACGTATCGGTAGTGAATGTTGAAAAGAGTGAATGTGCCAAATATAAGCAAATCGAGTTATCAGCTGGTTGATAAAATACGTTTGTTTTTTCTACATTTTAATTGTGTAAAGATATCTGAAGGATGTTTGATTTTCGAGAAATTTAGAAAACAAAATAATTTTTTTTTCTGGGAGCTTAAGGAGCTGTTAAACTTTTCACGCGTTTTTCTCGAAACAGTAAGGTTGGCGCATTCGCCGTAAATATTCCAAATTTGCTACTAATATTTAAAAACACAAAAATGATAAAATTTACAAAAATTGACAAAAACGACAAAAATGAAAAAAAAAACATAAAAATAAAAAAATAAAATCCTAAAGAGCAGAACCAGTGAAAACTCAAAAAGCACGAAAATGACAAAATGACAAAAACAGAAAAAATGAGAAAAATGATGAAATAGCAAAAATAATAAAAAAAATTATATTATAGGAATATTATAGGAATATTATAGGAATATTATAGGAATTATGTTCTTCAAGTTATGTCGTGAGACGGTATACTATGTAAATAAAAAAATAATAAAAATGAAAATTTGTATAAATAAAAAAACTACAGAAATTCAAAAATCTAAAATAATTGAGACAAATTTTTTGAAATTTTGTAATTTGAATGATCTCTTATTTTTTGTAATATTTGTAACTTGACAAATACTTGTTATTTTTATGAAAATGTAACAGTGACTTAAATGCAAAAATTACATAAATCAAACTATTGACAAAAATGACATGATTGCAGATTAAAAAAAAAAACATTATGAAAGCGAAACACAAACTTTTGCATACTGTAAATTGAATTTTAAAAATATGTTTTATCTTGTTTATTTTTTTGTAATTTTGAATTTTTTGTAAGTTTGGTTTAAGCGGGTATTTCTATACATCTTGATATTCTTGTAGTTTTTTTTAATAGAATTTAAGTGTGTCCTTTTTCTTCTTTAATGAGACATTAACACATTAAGGACCGCGAAGAAATTTAGGTCTGGAAACATCTTTATTTGGCATTGCATATCCAAGAAATATCCGAACCAAATACTATAAATAAAGTATTGTTGAGTTATTGAAAGTTTGGCGTTTTCATTTTGTAGCATAAAGTTTCATTATAAAATTCGTTTTACTTAAGTGTAACACATTGGTTGCAAGCGAAAATACAAGATATCTAGTATTTGGTCCGCAATGTGTTAATAAAAAAATTCTAAATATAATTAAAAATTTGAAAAAAAAGGAAACAAACGCTTGTCAATTTGTACTTTTATGTAACTTTGAATATTATTTTTTTTGATAATATTTAATATTTTATGCAATTTAGTGCTCTATTCTTTCCACTAATGGTTTTCTTGAGGCATTTTACTTTTAAAGATTTTATGTGCCGGGACTATTTTTCCTAACTTTGGGACCGTAATTTAGTGCTGAAAAGTTAACTTTTTCAGCATCGAAAAGTGCTGTTTTTCGACACTGTTTTTTCCTTGCAACAATACAGTCGGCAGTCCATGACCTACCTGATTAGAAGTTTTAAGAACAATGGCTTGGTCGTTCACGTGCGATTATTTGTTGAATTTGCTTCTTGTAGGTTAGCTAAATGATTTTTAAGGGAATTTTTCTAATTTTCATAAAATTGTGTATGTAACTGGTTGCAAAACACGATATTTTCAGCACTCGACAAGCCTCGTAGGATAAATTTATGACAAACCAACTTTTTGCAACTTGTTGTGTTAATAACTATTTTCTTATTAGTTGATCTTAATAGATGCCTATGTACTGTGAGTCACGTGACGTGATTTGTCACAACTTTGTCATGACGCTTGGAGACGCTTCAAGAAGAATAAAAACGGTCAGATGAGTTCCGAAAATGGATCCCAGCTTATCCGAGCTAACATTTTTTATCCTTGATAATTTACTGGAGTCAGTACTAAGGGGTGAAATGTTCTAGTCACGTTACGTGACTCGGAGAATTTCAAACTTCGAAATTCTGAAGATTGTAACAATCTTCCCACAATAAGGTGCCCTCCAAATGGTGTAATGAAACCCTTCGCATCACATTAATATTGCCCAGCACATATTTGCATCCCGGATAGGTTTGACAGAAGTGTTATAAGCACCACCTTCATTATATGTAGGTGGATATTATGTGGTTAGATCACAACAAACAAATGTCACTGGAACGGGTGTGTTATTCTCCAATTACCGCCAACCTATCTATATCTGTCAGTTATGGTAATCGAATATCCGCCGACTAGCGGGTTGTAGACAAATGAAAAGAAAAAAAACCAGCTTCGACACTAAATATATTACACATGAGCAGCCTCTGATGCTCTACTTTTATTTCCTTCATCTTGATCTCCGGTCCAGGGCGATGGAAGATGGAGGCGGATTGCCTTGCCACTGCTGACCGAACGACCAAGTCAATCGATCTTCACTGTTTCGATTCAGTTACAAATCAAGCTGCCCCCAACATCCCGTCGTCTCATCGTGTCGTAGATTGTAGCAAAACAGATTTCAATGGAAATACATTACTGTTGCAGCTTCATTTTTCCATCTCTTCATCTGTTGTTTCATTCGAGTCAAATTACCCTTTTCCAATTGATTGATTTTCCTCAGAAATCGATGTACTCGCGGATCGCATTTACTTTTTTTTTCTTCTTCTCCGGTGAACCATTGATCGTGGTAAGCAATAAAATCCACCGGAGAGATTTATGTGATTGTTTTGAACTTGGGGTGGAAATTGCGATCCGCAAAAAAAGAAAAAAAAATTGGGGAAATGTACCAATCGAGCTCTTTCGATAAATCACCGGTTACACTCGAAATTGTTCGCAAAGTTTTGTGTTTGTTGGTTACTGAAGATCAACAGAAAATATCGGCTAATGTACTCGAACAAATGTTGATCGATAATCTTAGCCGGAACTGACCTTTCATGCTAATTTGGGTTCAGTAGAATTATTACAGGATTTCCAATAAACAAAAGTTTGGGAAACTGCTTAATTTATCTAAATAATATGAATTTCTTTGAACATAGATTCCATAGTCAAAACCAAAAAAAAAAACAAATAAAAATCTAACACTGATCAAATCCTGATCCTAACCCGGATTTAGATTCTGATTTTGATTCAGTTATATTTAAATTCAGATTCTGATCCTGTCTCTTTGAATATTCTACTGATCCTGACTCTTAATTTCGGTGATCCTGATCCATATCCCGTTCCTCATTCTGATACAAATCCTGATCTTAATTATCGCCATGATTTTTATTATGATTCCATTCTATTCTCAATTCTGGTTCTGATTGTGATCTTGACTATAATCTTTATCTTCATCCTGATCTCTCAAGTCAAGTTCCAGACTCTAATTATTAACCTGATCTTGATGATGAACTTAATCCTAATTCTGATTCTGATCATAACCCTAATCCTATTTATGCTAATCCTGATTTCATTTTTCTAACTTTCTGACTTTCCGAATTTTTTGCCATCTCCCTTTCCGACAGTCTGACTTCCTGGCTTTCTAATTTTCTGACTTAATGATTATTTGACTTTCTGACTTTCTAACTGTTTTGTGTTATCCTGCTTTCTAATTTCTGTCTTTCTGACTTTCTCACTTTTTAACTTTCTGACTTTTAAGTTTTCTTACTTTCTGAATTTCTGACCTTCTTACTTTCTGACTTTCTACATTATGTAATTCTGACTTTCTGACTTTCAATTTTTTTTACTTTCTGACGTTCTACTTTCTGAAATTCTGACTTTTTGACTTTCTGATTTTCTGACTTTTTGATATTCTGACTTTATTGTTCTCTGGGTTTCTGAATTTCTGGCTTTCTGTTTTCCGACTTCCTGGCTATCTGATTTTTAACTTTCTGACATCTAGATTTCCAGACCTTGTGATTTTCGGACTTTCTGACTTTCGGATTTTCTGACTTCCGAACATTCTGACTTTTTGAGTTTTTCAATTTCTGACTTCCTGCCTATCTGATTTTCTGATATCTTCATTCTCACACTTCGTGATTTTCTGACTTTTTGACTTTCAGATTTTCAAACTTCCTTCTTAGGTACTGCCTTTCCAACATTCCGATTTCCTTACTTCGTGACTTCTTGAATTTTTGGTTTTCTGATTTTCTAACTTTTTAAGCCTTTCCGGCTTTTGACTATTCATATTTTATTTTGTGACTTTCAAAATTTATGACTTTCCGACCTTCTGAATTTTATACTTTCTGACTTTCTGATTTTCTGAGCTTCTGGCCTTCTCACTTCCATCCAAATTTTCTGACTTTCTGACTTTCTACTTTGTAGCTCTCTTAAATTATGACTGAGTTTCAGTTTTCTGACTTTCAGATTTTATGACTTTTAGATTAGGACTCTCATGCTTAACCGAATCTTGATTATGAGCTTAATTCTAATCTGATTCTGATCATAATCCTAATTCTGATTTCTTTTTTTCTAACTTTCTGATTTTCCGACTCTCTCCTTGTCTCACTTTCCGACTACTTTCTGGTTTTCTAATTTTCTGACTTTATGATTACATGACTTTCTGACTTTCTAGCTGATTTTCTCATCTTTATTTTTCAAATTTTCTTACTTTCTGACTTTCTAACTTTCTGACTTTCTTACTTTCTGACTTTCTACATTATGCAAATCTGACTTTCAGATTTTCTGACTTTCTAACTTCAAATTTTTTTCACTTCCTGCCTTTCTACTTTCTGAAATTCTGACTTTTTGACTTTCAGATTTTCTGACTTTTTGAAATTCTGACTTTGTTAATTTCTAAATTTCTGACTTTCTGTTTTTCTGACTTCCTGGCTATCTGACTTTCTAGCTTTCTGACATCTTGATTTTTAGACTTCGTGATATCCTGACTTTCTGACTTTCAGCCTATCTGACTTTCGGATTTTATGACTTTTGACATTTTGACTTGACTTTTGACTTTCTGGCAATATGATTTTCTGACTTTTTGATGTCTTGATGTTAGGATTTCGTGATTTTCTGACTTTCAGACCTTCAGATTTTCAGACTTTCTTCTCTCTGTCTTTCGGACATTCCGACTTCCTTACTTTAGCACTTCTTAAAATTTTGACTTTCTGACATTCTAACTTTCTAAGCCTTTCTAAGGCTTTCGACTTTCTTATTTCCTGACCTTCGGGATTTATGACTTTCCGACCTCCTAAAGTTTATACTTTCTTACATTCTGATTTTCTGACCTTCTGACCTTTTAAATTTTTGACTCTCAAATTTTCCGACTTTGTGACTTTCTACTTTTCCTGATTTTTATTACTTTCTTACATTCTGACATTAAAACGTGACCTTCTGAAGGTCCCAAAGTCACCAACTTAACTTTCTGACTTCCGAATTTTCTAACTTTTCTAACTTTCTGACTTTCTAGCTTTCTAACTTTCGGACTTTCTACTTCCTAGCTCTCTGAAATTCTGTCATCTGACTTTAAGATTTCATGACTTTCGAATTGTATGACTTTCTGACATTTTGACTTTCTAAGTTTCTGATTTTTTGATTTTCTGGCGTCCTGAATGTTTTACTTTCCGACCTTCTGACTTTCTGACTTTCACGACATCAAAGTTTTTAACTTTCAGGTTTTATAACTTTTTGTCATTTTGACTTTCTAAATTTCTAAATTTTTTACTTTTTGACTTTTTCATTTTCTGACCTTCTGACTTTCTTCTTTCTAGCTCTCTGAAAATCTGTCTATCTGACGTTCAAATTGTCTGATTTTCTGACGTCCTGCCTTTTTGATGTCTTAATTTTAAGATTTCGTGAATTTCTGACTTTCTAGGTTTCTGACTTTCTGACTTTCAGATTTGCAGACATTCTTCTCTCTGTCTTTCTGACATTCCGACTTTCTTACTTTATAAATTTTTAATTTTTTGACTTTCTGACTTTCAAACTTTCTAAGCCTGTCTGGCTTTTGTCTTTCTTATTTCCTGACTTTCGGGATTAATGACTTTCCGACCTCCTAAAGTTTTTACTTTCTTACATTCTGATTATTGACTTTAAAATTTGTGACTTTGTGACTTTCTACTTTCCAGCTCTTTGAAATTCTGACTATCTGACTTTCAGATTTTATAGCTTTCAGATTTCATACCTTTCTAACTTTTTAACTTTCTGTCTTGCTTTTGATTTTCTTATTTCCTAACATTTGAAATTTATTATTTTCTGGCCCCATGACTTTTATTACTTTCTGACATTCTGACATTAAAAGGTGACATTCTGAAGGTCACAAGGTCACCTTTTAACTTTCTGACTTCCGAATTTTCTTATTTTCTGACTTTCTAACTTTCTTACTTTCGGACTTTTTGACTTTCTACCTACAAGCTCACTGAAATTTTGTCATCTGACTTTAAAATTTTATGACCTTCAAACTGTATGACTTTTTGAAATTCTGACTTTCTAAGTTTCTGAATATTTGACTTTCTGGCTTCCTGAATATTTTACTTTCCGACCTTCTGACTATCTGACTTTCACGACTTTACGACTTTCAGATTTTATAACTTTTTGTCATTTTGACTTTCTAAGTTTCTAATTTTTTTTACTTTCTGACCTTTTCATTTTCTGACCTTCTGACTTTCTTCTAGCTCTCGGAAAATCTGTCTATCTGTCTTTCAGATTGTCTGACTTTCAGATTTTACGACTTTCAGATTTTATAGTTTTCAGATTTTATAACTTTTTGGCATTTTGCCATTACAAGTTTCTGAATTTTCAACTTTTTGACATTTTGACATTCTGATGACTGTCTGACTCTCAGACTTTCTGACTTTCTAACTTTTTTACATTACGGCTTTTGACTTACTAATTACTCGATCTTCTGAATTTATGATTTTCTGACTTTTGAAATTTTGATTCTCTTATTTTCTGTCTTTCTGACCTTCTGATTTTCTGACATATTGACTTTCGGTCATTTTTCCTTACCGACCTACAGATTTTCAGAGTTTCTATCTTACTGACATTCCGACTTCCTTACTTTATAACTTTTTGAATTTTTGGCTTTGTAATTTTCTAAGCCTGTCTGGCTTTTGACTTTCTTATTTCCTAACCTTCGGAATTTATGACTGTCAGACCATCTGATTGTTGTTTTTCTGACCTTTTGATTTTCTGAACTTCTGACTTCCATATTTTCTGACTTCTTAATTTCTAGCTCTCCTAAATTCTGATTGTCTGAGTTTCAGTTTTCCTGACTTTTAGATTTTGTGACTTTTGACATTTTGAATTTCTAAGTTTCTGAATTTTTGACTTTCTGACATTTTGACATTCTGATTTTTTGACAATTTGTTTCTTTGGTTTTCTCATTTTTTTATTTTATGGCTTCTGATTCTCTAATTTCTCAAGGCCTTTTGAATTTATAATTTTCTGACTTTTCACTAACTTCAGATTTTCAAACTTTTCGGATATGTAAAATCTTAGCAGCGTTGTGTTGGTCGTGAAAAGGACTATATTGTCTATTTTTTTTTTCAATGTTTAAGTTTACGTGTTTTTGAGATATAAGCGAAGCAAGAGAACATGGTCAAAATGATTTTGCACAATTACCTCGAAAATCCATCAATATCGACTTGAAAATTCGTACCTATACAATAAAATTTTTCTTTAAAACTTTTTTGCCAGAGTGGTCAAATATTATAAGGATAAGGCTATGATCATTTAGAATCCGGACAGTTACAAACAAGTGTATTTTAAATACTATTCATTTGATCGAAAAACTTTTTATCGAGGAAATGAAGATGTTAATATGACATTTAATGTAAAAATATTTAAAAAATATTTATCAATGATTTCAAGAAATCCTCTTACTTTTTCATAAAATCACTTTTTTATCTTTGCACACTTTTTTAAGCCATGTATTGATCTATTATTTTTACCACAGATGCAAAACCTTTGCAAAATCATCCTATTTTACACAAATTCACCTGGAAAAGGCGATTGGAATGGTTGGAGCCTATTCATGAGTAGACATCTCCAAGAATTTGATCTCTTAAATCCGGTTTTAACATAAAATTCATTGTCCATCAGAACAAAACTGTCACATTGCGTTAAAATCGGTTGCACAGATTGCGATCTATTGAACTGCTCACTATTAGTTATTTACATGGTGTCTTCTAGTCCAGGCATCACTTTTTGCCTGCCGGAAATGGATTTATTGCATTATTTAAGGGGTCTGCATTCAGTTATCCCCAATAACCATAGTCTTATTTAACATATTTAAGATCCAGGGTTCCACTGTGATGCTTGGTTTGAACTTCGTGTTGATCCTAGAGTGGCTTTTAATACTTCTTAACCATTTAAAAAAAAAAGAAATCAGGAAAAAATCAATAGTTTATGAGTTTTCAAGTTGACAATGGAGAATTTTCGTGGCGAAAAATGCGCAAAAGGCACAAATTTGTGCAAAATTATTTTTACCATGTCTTTTTGCATCGTAAATATTTCAAACACACGTTAACTTAAAAAATCTGGCAAAAATAGACAAGATAATCTTTTTTATAATCAATCCAACGTAGCTAAAGTTTTGCATTTCCGATCTCTCGTAATGTAACTATCACCGAAATGAAGTGTCCGGAACTCTAAGTCCCAGAAAGTCGATGTTCGGCCAAATGTTTTTTTTTTTTCGAGATAACACCATATCTCGACATTTTATGTATTTTTAAGTCATTTGGCATCAAAATTAAAATTTCGATTTTTCCGATTTCCTTTCGTACTTCTTTTGGGGATTTTGGAGGGTAAAAACCGAAACTTTGAGCACTATGAGGCATCCCTAAACAAAATCCGATTGAGCTGAAATTTTGCACGGATCAATTTTTTTGGGCCAATCTACAACGCTCACTTCACTTGGGTGTTAACAACAGTATGCAGCCAAAATTTTGTTGAACACTATACACCATTTTTGAAATGACGGATGTTTTAAATTGTATATGTAATTATCGGAACAGTAAGTGCCCAGATTCTAAATGATTATGGCCTTAGGAGTAACACCAGGATTTTTTTTAATTCAGCATGAATAATTTCGTTTTAATATGTTAATGTTTTTTTTCATAATCATGACTTACCCGATGACTCCGGGAAGCCTTCGGATCCAGATAGGTTCGCAGTTTGATGAGATAGTGTGCTGGAGGGTCTTTTGCGTGAACCATTTCCTGAAAGACATAAAAAATAAAGATACAATTAGAATAGAAAAACTATTAGCGTGCTATATGATAAAATATATAAGAGGTATCTTAGTAGTAAAACAACAATGCACTTGGTTCTCAGATGAGTAATACTTTCGAAGAAGTTTCACATGTGATAAGACGTTTGCGACCTTCAAAGCTAGTTAATGAATTGTTTGGATGTTTCATTCGCTTAAAAAAGTAATCTAAAATAACATTAAATAATTGAAATAGAAAAAAATTCTTGTTTTGTAGAAGATTGATTGAGGGTTTTTTTTTATGATTTAGGTCACTGGATTTTTTTTGATAAAAATTAAAACGTCACTCGAAAACTACTAGACCACCCTAAGCCTACAGTAACTACTATTAACGCGATGTAGTGTTAAAACAGCGCCACGATCGCGATCATCAGCTCACATCTCCCCGACTTCATGCATTATTGATGAACTTTTGTTACCGCTTAATAAAATGTTACATTGGCGACCGTTACCGGTAAGTGTAGTAGGTAGCTATAGGATGGTGCTGATGGAAGTTAAAAATAAAAGAAAAAAAAAATAGCATTACATCATCGTTTCGATTAACTAACGACAACACCGATGTCTAGCGTATAGGGGCGGCTTACGATTCCAGCTAGACGAGCATAAATTGTATACCTACGACTTCCAGTGCAAAAGTGAGCCTAAACTAACGCCGGCCGACTTATCGTGTAAGCATTTATTTTTTTCACTTTCAAAGAGTGGTAATGCAAAACAGGCAACATATCGTGGCTGCCAAGCATGGGCGATAAACGCCTCAAGTGCAACTAATCACGAAATGTATGCTAGACCTATATGCAGATTGGCTTAGACTTAGAGGAAGACGTCAACAAGAAGCTGGTGGCGGTAGCTTTTTGTAGACGTCGTCATTTGATTATGGCCGATGAGCGCGCGTGTGCATCCTACATAAGCGTCGTAAGTGATTAATATGCATATGAGTACGAATATGAGACGTCACTTTTATTGTCATGCCTCCGTCGCTGCCTTGTGATAGTGCTATCAGCTCTTTTAATAACCTATTAAAAGCCGGGCGATAGGTGCAGAGCGTAACCGAACTACCGGACAAAAAAAAGTTGACAGAAGTTATATCTCATCTTTTCCGCTGGAATCGTGTAGTGATCGTACAACAGCAAACATTCTTGCGTGGATTTCCTTACTTACGACGACCTTTTGAAACTTTACTTGATCATTTTGATACAGTATACGTCAGGAAAGCTGTAGGTAAAGCTGTTACAATCTAAGGTCACATTTGAAGTGACTTTACGGGATGATTAATTGTGGGAATGTAAAATAAACAAACAATAGCTAGGAATTTATATGCAAAATAAATGTAAAAAATATTCAACGAACCAATAAAGCTCAAGGTCTTTGGGGAGGGATGGTTCGAGAGATCTAATGAGAAGGTTGCCTTCTTAAAACTATTTCCAGGGATGAATCATCACGATACTTTTTATTTATTTAGGCGGAGCGAAATTGAAATCCTTTTTTCGTCTCTCGGGGTTGAAACATTACGAACATAGCATGATATTAACATTGCACAAAATTGATAAAAATGTTATTTTAAATCTCATTTTTTTTCAATTAAATGTTGATTTTTTTTTAATTTTAAAACCTGTCAAATTTTAAAGAAAAATGGCCACATTTTATGAAATAATCAAATCTTTAAATGAAAAAACACAAAATGAGCAAATTGACAAATTACAAAAGTTGACTGATTAACCAAATTGACAAAATTAGCCCAACTCGAAAAATTAATTCAATTACTGAAAAATTAATATTACCCGAAAATAAAATTCATAAAATTGAAAAAAACGATAAAAGTGAAAAATTTACAACATGCCCAAATTGACTAAAATGTACTTTATTGACACAATTTCAAAATTGTAAAATTTGGCTAAAAGGCAAAGTCAAAACTGTTAAAACCTTATGAACTATCATTAGTGTCTAAATTGTCGAAATCTCGAAATTAGTTTTATTCAGAGCTTTTTTTTTATTTACGAAGCTTTCAAAAATTTACAAATTTGCCATAATAGGGATAAATTCAAACCTACTGTTGGAATCGTCGTGGTACATCTTCGTACCTAAAAATAATAACATTTCCAAAAGTGATGGAAAGTATAAGAGACATTAAAGACCTACACCGTCTTAGCCGATTTAGGCTTTACAGACTGAATAAATTGACGTGGACAACTTAAGATTAACATTTAACACCCAGTACCGAGATGGGAATCGAACCCATGCCATGTATATCTTGCGTGCAGCGTTATCAGATCTACGCATTTGGAGCATTTCTACGGAGGATCCGTACCTCCGATGCTCAAAATTTACAGACTTTCAGTATTTCCTTGAGCTTAAGCTTGAGCTTGCTATCAACTATGGTTCACCTGCGGCCCCTCCTGGCAAATGGCATAATGGTTGCACTCCGTGATTGGTTCGAGATAATCACCATTGCACAATGAACCAAATGAAAGGCGTTGGGAACAAGCATCACAATCTCACTTTGCAGTTTTGAGAATCTCCAACTTCTATTTGAACCAATAACGACGCCGGCCAAGTCCATGTAGTCGATAGGAGGAAGGGAAGTGTAGCATATGTGAAGAAATGTTTAGCGGAGGCCGGCTGTACGCCATCCCCCCGCTTGTTTGGGAAAAGGTATTGTGGCATGGAAAATTACCTTGGTAAGTGAAGTAACCACTTTTAACCTATGCTCCTACGCTCCTATAATTCCTACGTTTCCTATTGAAACTTCTACGGACTTTCAGTATTTCCTACGGATTTTCTACGGATTATCGAAAAATTAACGGGATTCTGCGGATAAACGAAAATTCAACCTTACGACCAAAAAAAAAAAGGTCATCAATCGAACCTACTTTGCCCACTATTGATCTCTCTGTTGTTTCTCTATCACACCCCATTGACTCGGGATTTTAGCCGAGCGCGCACATGGTCGCACATGCTGCTCGGAACCTTGACAAGCACTGATTGCTTCTTCACATGACCGTAAGCAGGGTTGTCAATGAGCCTGATTTTTCGGGCTTTGCCTGATTTTTTGAGGCCCAACCTGATAACCTAAATAAATGATTTATTTAAAAACCTGATTACCTGGCAAGCTTCCGTTTTCCCTAATTTTCGGAAATAAGCCTGATTTTTTCTGATTTTTGTAAATAAGATGAGAAATGAGTTGTACGGAACTGCATTAAAGATATTAGTGGAGGTTAAAATGTGGATTGATGACCAAAAAAAAGGTCCACACTTCGACCAAAATATCCGTTAACCATGTTTTCTAATTTTTTTCTCATGTCCCTGATTTTTGAAAAAAAATATATGTTGACAATCCTGACCGTAAGTAGCGGCAAACCCGAAGCAATCGACCATGTGCGCGCTCGGCTTAAATCCCGAGTCGATTGGTGGTGATCAGCGTTGCCAATATTTTTTTCAAAATTCAGGGACTAGAGAAATAAAAATCCGGATGTATGGTTTAACGGAAATTTCGGTCCAAGTGAGGACCTTTTTTTTGGTCGTCAATCCACATTTTGATATCCACCAATGTCTCTGTCGTACATTACCATTTTCCATCATCAGTTTATAGAAAATCAGGCTAATTGAAAAGAAAAATCAGGGCTTTCAGGTTATCAGATTGGGAAAATCAAGAAAGACCTTGAAAATCAGACACATTGGCATCCCTAATGGCGATACAGAAACAACAGAGAGGTCAAAAGTCTTCAAGAATGCATGCGCAGGGTTGTCAACTTTTTTCATTTTTGACAAATCATTGACTTGTGAAATAAAAATCATAATACGTCAAAGTAACGGAAATTTCGCTCAAAATGATGATCGCTTCACATTTTTACTTCAGCAAATGGTAAATAATTCAAACATTAATTGGAAATAATTGGCAAGTCTGTCAAAATTATGAAAATTGAAAACAATTCTCGTAAAATTACCATGTTATCAAAATTATAAAAAAATGAAAATTACCAGTCAAAAGTCTGAATGTTAAAAAAAATCATAAGTATCAGAATTATAAAATTTCTTCAAGTTCTCAAAGTTATTCAAACTGTTTGAGTTATAAAAATATTATAAAAAATTGTGAAGAATTGACAATATCTGTCATAAATGGTGATACTGTAAAAAAGTTCGAAACAATTGTGATTAAATTGTAGTAAAAATTGTCAAAATCCTCAAAATAGCCAGAAATGGAAACTGTTGAAATTGCCATAAAAGCTGAAATTAGAAAGATTAGCAAAACTTTTTATATTGCAAAAAAAAACGTAAAAATTGTCAGAAACGCCTAAATAAATAGTTAAAACTATCAAACTAGTCAAAACTGTAAAAATAGTCTAAAAACCTAGATCGCACTTATTAAAATTATCAGAATAATCAAATATATCAAAACTTAAAAAACGTGAAATTTTAAAAATCGATACAATGTAAAAATGATTGATATTATCTAAATTGTTAAAATTGAAAATATTGCTTAGTTAATAAAACAAAGAACAGTAAAACTGTCCCAAATCTCAAAGATATCTTTTATGCCTTTTTCAAAATTAATAAACTGCTCAAAATTAACCAAATTGTCTGATTGTCGAACCTGAAAACATTAAAAATTACCAAAATTGTTTCAATACTATAATTCGTCTCAATGTTCAAAATTATCACTATTTTCAGAACTGTCATAGTAGCATAAATTATGCACAACTATCAACATATTCTAAATTGACCAAGTTGATGAAATAGTCACTCTGGAGGTGTTTGGAGCTAAAGAATCATAATAATCATTTTTAAAATAAGTTTTTATTAAAAAGTGTAACTAAACAAGTTCAAAATATGAAACCAACAAATTTTACTTAAAAATCTATTTATCGAATACTAATCTTACACATCAACAAGTTGGTAGCCATGTGAAAGATGATAGGCTTTTATAAGGGTTTTGATAAATTGCGTAAAGCTACACAATTCCCTATTTTCCAAGGCGCATAGAATTTAGTTGCTAATTTTGACTGCTTTAAATCCAAATATCCAACTGGTTTAAAAATAAAAAAAATAAAATTAAAAAAGAAGATTTTTAAACAATAATCAACTTTCCCCAGAGCCGCAAGTAATTTTGAAATATTTGAAAAAAGTTATAGATGATATTGCTTTTTGTTTACTTTTCCCGATACTGTAAAATACGGGAGTTTGAACAACATTGAATTTTAGATATTTGTTAAAGCAAAAATCAAATTGTTTTGCAGGCTTCAACAAATTTGTTAAATGAAATAAAACCTTTTTTAAAACTTTCTTTATTAATGCCAGAAATACATGTAATAATAATCTTCCAAATTATTGAAAATTGTAGAATTAAACTTTTTTAGATAATTGTATCTCTGAAAAAAAAATATCATCGATAGATTGTTAAACATATAAAATCCATATCACCGAAACAAGAGGTGATAGACCAAGTCTGACAAATGATTTGAAACCAAAAATTTTCCAAATCCATCATTAAAACATAGACACCAAAAAAGCTATCCCCTCGAGTTATCAATTAAATTTTAAAAATAAGTTTTTAAACAGGTTGAGGTAAGACGTTTTTATTGGAAAAATTTTCTACTAAAAGGTTTAAAAACTAATCTTATGCATCACCATATTTTGTTTTTATATCCAAAAAATTTAAATACCTAAATCCAAAGTGAAATTTATAATAATAACTTTTCTATTTCAATTTTTTAGTAAGTTTGTCTTTGTTTTTCAATTCTGAATTGTTTATGAAAACATAATGTTTTTGGAAGCCTATAAACCTAAATTTTTAGTTAGAAAAATATTGTTTATACCTTTTGTATTTCGATTGACGGCGACCAAATACTCAGAGTTTGAAGTTTTAAACTTTAAACGTATTATTAATTTTTATTATTTTAAATCTTCTTTTTTAAAACTATTATGATTTGTAATTTTTATTTTTGTCGCTTTCTTATTCATCATTCTAGAAATCAAGTTCCCCAGCCTGTAATTTGTCAGTGTAAGCTTTCCATGATAATTTGTAAGTAAGTATCATGTAAGTTATTATTGTGAACTTCAAAAATTAACTTTTTTGGCCTTTTATTTTGATAACTGGATAAATTTGAATTGTAAAAATGATCTCAAGCTTTGATCACTGCCACTACTAAACAAAATTAAATAATTTCTTCTTTTTATCAAATTTGTTATGAATTCAATTTAAAATTTATATATATAAATATTTTACCAGATTCAAGATATTTTCGCAGAATTTTTCCAACAAACCTTCAAGTGAAAATGAAAAAAAGAAATGTAAATTAAGATGATTAATAACTAACAATCATTATCAACTTGCAGAACAATTTTAAGCATGGTTAAATTCTGACCTGATCTTATAATATATTGTTGAATTCGGAATTACTTTCTTTTTTAATCTGGTACTCTAGTTTTAATATTCTTTTTCAGTACACTGATTCTTAGTTCGAAGCTTTAAATTCTGACTTTCTTTGAAATTTGAATTTGTATTCGGTTTCTGGTGTTTCGGAAATATTAATTTCAAATTATTAAACAAAACTGCTTAAAATTTATGTTTCAAGCAAATTGTTTGTTCTAAATAAGGAACGTGATTTTAAATAATTTATTAATGACTTACCAGAACCAGCATTGATTGAAACTTCGATTCTGATGTATTTTGAATCGTATCAGTAAAATTTACCATTTTCGAGTTCGTTATTTATTTTTATTTACATAGTATTCCGTCTTACGACATAACTTGACGAACATAATTCCTAAAATTCACTCGGTCCATGGCAACCGTTCTCCAATTTCTCGGGCACCCCACGTTCGCCAGATCACGCTCCACTTGGTCTAACCACCTCGCTCGTTGCGCCCCTGCTCGTCTTGTTCCTACCGGATTCGTGGCGAACACCTGTTTTGCAGGACAGTCATCCGGCATTCTCGCAACATGTCCCGCCCAGCGTATCCGGCCAGCCTTCACCACCTTCTGGATACTGGGTTCGCCGTAGAGTCGCGCGAGCTCGTGGTTTATCCTTCGCCTCCACACTCCGTTCTCCTGCACGCCGCCAAAGATGGTTCTTAACACTCGTCGCTCGAATACTCCGAGTGTACGCAGGTCCTCCTCGAGCAATATTCGTTCGAGTTCGTATAATGGTTATGAGTAGAAAAACGGATTTAGAAATCAATTTCCTTATTTATTATTTCTACCCAAATTATTTCTATTAGTACTCTATTAGTTATTATTTCTACCCAAATTTTAATTTCGGTAACCCCCCATGGGCGAGTCCTTCACACGGGCCTGCAAAGGGGTATAAGTGTCGAAATTATCAATTTTGAGTGAATAACGCCAAGTGATCTTCCATATCTTAATCTTCATCTGGTAAAAATTTCTGATTTTTAGTATTTTATTTACACACTCTTTTGATTGAACAAAAACTACTAACTTTCGAAAAATATATGGAAAACGGGCAAAACTTAAATTTTGAAAAACGTTTTCTGGAAATCAGTTTTAATGCAATTCTACCCCTTTGGCTCTGAGAGGCTCAATTGTGAGAAATAGTTGAAATTGACAAAAAAAAATACCATCCATCTTAAAATTGTCAAAAAGGTCAGAATTATGAAAATTTATTAAAATTGAAAATGTCATAATTCATAAAATTCTCTTAACTTTCGAAATTGGCAAAACTATCACATTTGTCAAAATAAATGAAATTGAAAATTTTCAATATCATGTCAAAATTTTGATCGTTGTAAAAACTGTCAAAATAGTAAAAAGTATCAACATTGGTAAAATAGTTGAAGTGGTCCAAATTGTCGAGATTCTCTAAATTTTCGAAATTGAAAGAAAAATCTAGAATGATCTAATACATTGTCAAATTTTCAAAACTGATAAGTGAAGAAAAATTTTCAAAATTGAATGAATTATAAAAATTTTCAAAACAATCGAATTTTCTCAACACTAAAAAAACTATCAAGGTGGACAAAATTGTTTAAATTTAAAAACAAATGAAATAAAAAAAATTTAAAAAAAAATATTGATAACATTTACCAAATTGACAAAATGATAATATCAACAATATTAGTAAAACTGAAAATTTTGCAAAGTTGATACAACTTTGCAAAATTGATGAATCTTGGATGTTCGAGAAATTGGATAACGGTTGCCAAGGACCGGGTGAATTTTAGGAATTATGTTCGTCAAGTTATGCCGTGAGACGGAATACTATGAAAATAAAATAAATAAAGTAATAACAACTAACAAAAAATAAAAAAAATCTAAACTTACGAAATTAACACTGTTGAAAAAAAAACAATAGTGAAAAACTTTCTAAAATGTTTCAAATCGACAAAATTGACAAAATTAACCAAGTAAAAAAACTTGACAATATTGTCGTAATTGAGAAAATTATTAAAATATTGTCTGATGAGTGATGATGCAATATGAAAAATTGTTGTATTGTGAATTAAACTTATTAGAGAATTATGACAACCGCCAACAGACCGAACTATTACGCTAAATTTGAACTGTTACTATAAAAAACACCCCTAGGCACGAATTCTTGGACGTGTCCGGCTGCCAGCTGGAATGTTTTGCAAGCTTTTCGAGCCAAATCGAAACCAAACCAAAACCGTCATCCCATGGCTGGAATGCGTTGGTTGCGGTTAAATGAGAATTGAAAATACACGTTCCTTGCTGTTGTTCTATATGAGGCACAGAAAGTTATGGGAAAAATGGCAGGAAAATGTCAATGTCACGTGGGCCATAAAAACGTTATCGCGCATCATTAAAATGAAGTTAGAATCAGTTAGGTAGGTACTAAACCATCACAAACCTGTGTACGACGATACAGTAGGTTGAAAATTTGAACGGAATATTTAATGTCCATCCGTAATGATGGCTTTCGGAGCGTGTTTGTCAACATATTATTATCAATTGTTGTTGATACTGTAGTAAGGAATATTTGGTGTGGGAGCCTCCTTCAGGTTCATAGTTGTTTTTTATAAAATATTTTAGGTGTGATATTTGGGAATTGTCACTGATTTTTAGTAAATAAGTTTTGTTAAAGTTCTTGCAGAAATTTGCATGACAAAGTAGGAAGATTCGAATTAAAAAAAAATAGAAGATTGCTGATTTTCCATCAGTGGTCTCTTAAAAAAACTTTCATTTTTTTTTAAATTCCTAAATTCATAACATTCTCAATAACGATAAAGAAAAACAGCTTTTGATACAGACATACAAGTAAAATCTGGTTTGAGCTTCTATAGACAAATAATCCTCCCACCCCATAAATCATGAGATGTTTTGGCATGTTTCCCACCTCGTATGGAGGGTCGATGACTCAAAAATTTCTAGACGAACTGTCTGCAGCACTATAAGAAAAACAAACGAACAGTCTATGTATGTTTTTGGCAGTTGAAGAGACATTCCGGAAACTTTCTTCCACTTGCTCCCATGCTTTACGCATAGACTTTCAATAGCTACGATATTTTTATTCATAAATTCTATTTGCAGCAACAGTAGCTGAAACTATTTTTTTGCTTCCTACTTGAGCCATTATTGGTAGTTTTTATTGGCAAAACTTGATACATATTCAAAAGATGGGCTGTGAATCTAGCCATTATGTCTGGCAGATGATTCAGCATCCTATCGTAAATAGCGGCAATATTTTCGGTGATTCATCTACCATTCAGGATGAGTTAAGTTAAACAACATTTATTGGTGATGTGAGTGCAGTTCACGAAATTGGTTGGTCATCGTGACCAACGAGCTGAGGAATTTTCGATATGATAAGTCACTGATGATTTCAATGTCGAAGTTTTTAGTGCCGGTTTAAGTTTTAAGGTAGGGTAAAGGCGGGCTGAGCACTGATTTTGTCGGAGGCTTTTATTGATTACGATATGAAAATTATAGAGGAGAATAAGGACTCTTTTCTCCTAGGGATGACTTCATTTCTCATTCATATCTCGTAGCGGATATCTCTTAGGTGTAGAAAAATTCGATCGCACTTTTCAACAAAATGGTACCTGATCTATAACCTTCCCCCTACTAACACAAACCATTCCTTGGATATTTAAATATAGATTCGCAGACGTATAGACGGGGTCTATATTTGGAGATATTGATTTACCTTTGTTTCTGAGTTTTTCAAAATTAATCTTCGGAATATAAAGGGACAAAAGGTTGCTTATTGAGTATCTAACTAACAATCCTTCTTTCATTCCTCATTGACTACTAGGACGTGGCCGGCGCCGTTATTGATCATTTTCAAAGGGAGAGCTTGAGTTTCGTGCATTGTGAGTGACCTTTGCACAAAACTGATGACCTCGATCAATCACGGAGTAGCAACCATTGGCAAGGTAGAACTTGTTCTGCTGAGCCACGCCAGCGATCATGGAATTTGAAGTGTGTAATTAGAACAAAATCTAATCACATATGTTAGCTGAAGCTTTAAATGAATGATCATATTTAAGAATTTCAAGTTCAATGATCCAAGGTGGATATGAGTAGTAGAATAAGCTAAGCTAAGCTAAGCTAGGGTAGCTTATGTTGAGATAAAACTCTAGAATGAATCGGTTCAATCTTCAGGTAAAATGATTTAATATCCAAATTACATAACATTCCAACAAACTATTAAAACCTAACTATATTGATGTATAACAAACCAGCTTTTGTATTTCCGATAGCAATATGTATGAATTTTCCAGTTCTAAGTCCTGAGTGTTGAAGACATTTAAAAAAGTGTTAGAAAATAACAGAAATAGACGAAGTGGTTTGCGAACGAATATAAACTCAGCTGGTTGAGAGGAATCTGTCTAACCGCCTGGGCAGGGCGGGTGACTGACAACAAGCTGATTAATATTAATTAACGAAAACTTGTACCATGACACAAAATCAAGGTCTCTGCCAAAGTCAACATCAGCTAGCTAGCTTATGCAGAAATTAAGGCAATAATTAAAACCCCTGCTCAGCCTGCAGCAGTATATGGCCACTGGTTGACAGTTGATGGCCATGTCTTCATAAAACCAACTCCTATAGACCGCGGTATCACATCGTTTTGCTGCTGGAACCAGTTAATGTGGATGATGATGAGGAGATGACCATATCCGACCATAATATTGCGTAACATGTATCATCCGGAACATGATTCGTGCATCATTTTGGTTCGATGGCAGACATGTTTATAGCATCATTGCGACAGTTTGGGCACCACTAGCAAAAATGAGCAGTTTTAAAAGGTGCGTAAGATAAAACATCGAACACAATACTTCCCAATCTCAAATCTTTCAACATGACGAAAACCTACAAATTTCAAGCATAAACTTCATATACATGGCCTCCGGGCAAAACGAGCCGCCAAGTTTAGAGAGACAAGCGGACTCCGACGACGACGACGACGGGCGGCTTCCAAAGATGGTTATTTTTCGGAACCAAACAGGTCAACAGCATTATTTTGACGTTGTCTGCCGCCACACCGCCATGGGCAAACTAGCTAGCCGATGACCCATAATTGCGGGTTCAAATTAAACGATTCATCAACTCATTAACACATAGCACTTGCGGCGCAGTTATGGTGGAAAAAATGTGCACCCTCCTCCATTTAAGCTTATTTGTTGGTAATAATTCATAGGATTAGTTAGTTCAAGTTGGAAAAATTTATGGTCCCTTGAAACTCCATCAGCGCTAACTAGAAAAAAACGAAAACGATAAGTAATGCATAGTTCAATGGCGGATCATTCCAGATATATTCTAGCTAAGCTCCATATTCGAGATAGTGCAGACATCATTTATGATCTCATATGGAACAAGGAATTCATCTGAACAGATATCAATCTCGTAGTGTAGGCAAAACGAGCTTTCATCGCTTTCAACAGTTTATGAGCACCAAACCACTTAGCGATAAAAACGTGTCGTGACTAATGGATCCAATCTCGTTGAGTTCTGTCGCTAAATCAGTAACCGGTACAGTAGTGGTCGTTCGTAAATTGTGTTACGATTGCAAATGACTCTAACTCTTACATTTTCTGTAAGACGAAAATAATTCTATTGTGTCCATTATAGACTGGTCAGAATCGGACCAAAAAAAGTATCAAACGGTTTTGGGTCTTCAAAAAATCCTACAGCCTCACTCTTGCACTGAACAAAAACCTCTTAAATGTATCAATCAAGAGTTATGACGACCTTGAAATTGAATAATTTAATTTATTTTTTTTTCACATCTTCTAAAATGACACCCCTGCATTAAATATTGGGTAGGAGCCATTATACGTTGGAAACTAGCTGGCGTGTTTTCCCTTATGCAGAAGTGTTTTCGTGTCACTGGTTGGTTCGATTGTCGAGAAAGTGGGTATAATGGATTTTTGGACAGAAAATTGTTTCTGATAAGTTATAAACCCCAAAGGAAAGGGAGGGAGTCCAATATAAAATCAACGTAAAATATGGCACAAATCGATCATTTTCCACGTGAATTCTATCAAATTTGATAACATGAATTGTTACCAAACATGTAACAAGGGTTTTTTTGTTGTTGTCCTGATAAACAATTTAGTATTTAGAATTCCTTTCTCGATGTGTAAAATCCCCAGAATTCACCTCCAATATCCCTGTTCTTCCTAGTGCTGCATGGGTCAGTTTGGTAAGGCGGAGTAGCTCAAAAAACCAAACGAGCCGGCAACACTGGAGAAGACGAGAAAAGCAGGGAGATCAGTTTTGACCACGGACCAAGACGGTCGAAAATTTCATCTTTTCCTCGGTGCTAAAAAGAGGTTCCCCAGAGTCACGTGGGTTCCTTTCGTTGTCCGCGAGCCACGTCATCCACGGCACTCCAAGCTACACCAGGATCAGAACAGCATCACAGCCACTTCCGAGGGTTGATCCCCGGACAAGCAACGGTAGGAGGCACCGGATCTGGTACATCCGAATTTGCTTATCTGTCATCAGGAAAGGTGCAACCTAGAGGTTCGATAGATCCGGTTCGTAATCCCGTCACCGAGCCCCGCTCAAGTACCGGAACCCAGCCTAGATTCCACGGCTGCTGCCCAAGACGACACAAGCTACATCAGAGCCGGTCCACATCGCCCAGGCCCGACCCAAGCTACACCAGGGAAGGTCACATCAACCTCGTGGTTACCGGACGTTCAACATGGTTTTCTCAAGAAACGCTCAACCGTAACGAACCTAACAGAGTTTGTATCGAGAACCTCACAGTGGATGATGTAAGGTTTTCAAGTTGACGCAATATACACTGACATGTCCAAAGCCTTCGACGTAATCAATATAAACGCTCTACTGTCGGTATTATACAAGAATGGAATAACCGGATCCTGTCTCCAATGGATTCGTTCGTACCTGATCGAAAGAACGCAATACGTCAAACTGGAGTACGTGAGTCTAGTACATTCTCGGTCAACAGTGGTGTTCCACAAGGGAGTCACTTGGGACCCCTTCTTTTCATCCCTCTTATGAACGAATTTCCTGAAGTGCTGACTGATGTGTTCGCGCTGGTGTATGCTGATGATTTAAAAATGTTTTTTCCTATTCGTCACCCGAAGGATTGCGTGACTCTGCAAAACACCTTGCACAGGTTCACAGAGTGTTGCAGTAGATTCGGCCTAAAGATCAATTTCTCGAAATGTAACGTGATAACATTTTCTCGGAAAATAAGCAATATCACTTATGAATACCGCTTAGAGAACGATTTCATCATTGCTCGCTGAAAGACTTAGGAGTGAAGTTGTAACTTTTTCAAAACACATCGAAAAAGTTGTAGCAAAGGCAAATTCTATGTTCGGAATGGTTAGTAGAATCTGTCACGAGCTGGATAATCCCTACACGATTGTCTCAATCTACACTGGATTAGTTAGGACCGTCATTGAATATGCCGGCATTGTGTGGCGACCGTACTAGAACATACACAACAACAGACTAGAGAGAGTTCAGAAGAAGTTCTTGAAATACGCTTTGAGAAACCTTGGGTGGCAAGCAGAAATGCCGGAATATCGAGTCATGTCGAGTCGAAGAAAATCAATCGACGCACTGTTTCTAAAGGATTTAATCTGTGGAAGATATCATTCGCCGTATTAATTATCTTGAATATCGAGTTTTGGATTTATCACCGCGATTGTTTGTTTTTCGAAATTATCGACGTTTTTCGGTGAGTTTTAAAAATAATAAAACTGGTTTACCGGTTGTCCGTACGTTCCGAGCTACTTTGGCACTTCGCTCCTCCTCAGTGGACACTAAAATTATATTTTACGTTTTAATATTAAACATTAAATCTAGATTTTTGATTTCAACTTACAATCGACTGGTCATCGTCTAAACAATTTTGATTTTGAACAGTTTGTTTTGTTTTTCGTTTACATTTGTTTGTCAGTGTCTGTGTCAATTTTGCGATTATGGGGTCGTAAGCGGTCTTACAATTTAACGAGTCTCTGGCTATTAACAACATTATCGTCACCTCTCAATTTGATGTAAAATGTTTCGGCGGTTATTCTAGCATTGTGTCCAGTAACTCTTTCCAGTATTTTGATATTTTAAAAATCAAAAATGTGCCCAGTTTCGAGACAGCGCTGTGCTAAACCTGTATTTATTTGTTTTGTGGATAAATTTGTCTTGTGTTGCTTCAAACGTTTTTCTAAGAACTGGCTCGTTTCTCCTACATATGATTTACTACATCCTCCACATTTTATTTCGTAAACAATATTTTTGTTTTTCAAAATCTTATTCTTGGTTTTCGTGAAAATCAAATTTTTAACCTTATCTAATGGCTGAAATGCGAAATTGATATCAAACTGTTTTAAGTATCTGGACAATTTTTCTCCCAACCCAGTACGGAATCATTACAAAATTATTCATACTTTTACTGGATACGCTTAAGCTATTGTATATTTTATGTGTTTTTCTTTAATTACGTTTGTTACTAGATGTAAGGGAGGGGTAGTTATTAATTTTTAGTATGTTTTTAACTGTCTTGAGTGTTTTTTCCCTGTATCTAGTGTGAGTGAGCCTAATTGCTCTGTCCACCAATGCAATTATTGTATTTTTCTTATGTGAAAAAGGGCTAACGGAGTTGAAATCTAAATATCCACCTTTCTCATCTTTGGGGAACCATTCCGTTGATATGGTGTTCGTTTCTCGGCGTAAAATTGTATCCAAGAATTTGATTTCTCCATTCACCTCGTGTTCAATTGTAAACTGCAGCCTTTGATGAAACCCATTGAACTTACGGACGATCTCGTTTTGTTCATCACTTTTTGCAGCATTTTTGTATATCATAAGCATAAGGCATAAGGCCGTTTCAACTAGCTAATGGGATCCAGAACTACGCCAGAAACGAACCAATGCATCGAATGATGTCATTTTACAACGCAAACGTCGATATTATTCAACTAAGCATGACCAGAAAGCAAATCAAAAGTAGAATTGTGCAGTGCTCTTTTACAAATTAACAATTATCCAGTTATTAAGTGTCATTTATACTATAGAATAAGATAAAGGGCTGAAGCCTAGGATCTAATCAATAAAACTAAACAACATGGCCGGACATCTCCCAGGCTACCACGCCATCACCCGGTTCAAAAAGGTAGGAGCTGTCATCGTCGACGTCAACTGACATGCAAAACTTTCCCAAAACCTGTCCTAAAACATGTTACCCCAATGAATAATTAAAATGTAAAATCCGTTTTCTCAAGCTTTTATCAAAGCCAATCAAAAGGAACTTATGACACTGTCATAATTAAAGGCTCGAATGTAGCTCAATTATTTGAAAGAGCGCCAGTTTTCAAAAAAATATCGTAATTAAATCTGACAACACTGCAGAACAACACAAACTTTGTGACGTGAAGATTTTACGTTGGGAACAACATTTAAATTTTGTAGAAAATTTAAATTCATTTTGACGCACTTTGAAAAAGTTACAGGGATTTCAAGTAAGTTTTAATTTTTTCATATATTTTCATGTAAAATCAATGGAAAGGTAACAGCAAAATCATAAAGCCGGGAACTATAACACCACTTTTCTCAATGGTTTGATATTTTCGATTTTTTATAATATTCGTCAACCTTTTTAAATAGAAAAATACAGTTGTACAGTGCTGCCAGATATTAAGTATTACTGTCTAATCTTATATATAAAAATGGAGGCGTTTTCTTTGTAACACCATCACGCAAGGCCGTGCGAACGGGGGGGGGGGGGGGGTTAGGGGTTTAACCCCCCCCCCCCCCCATGGAGATTTTTTCCAAGTAAAATTATCTGTTCGAGAAGTGAATTTACAGTAGAAATTTGAAATTACTTGATATTAAAAGGTGTTTAAAATAAGCGTTGATAAACATGTCAGAAAAATTGGCTCGCCTCCGGCGGTGTTTAGTTCAATATTACTCTAGAACTAGAACTAGAACGATACTACACGACGTTCAAGAACTGATACTTATTATGAATTATCAATTTCGATCGGCAATTTTAAAAGCCTTTCGTATTGAAAAAATTTTTTTTTTCATTACTAACTTTATGCTGAAAACCATTTTCCATTTTATTTTTCTACCTCAATTTTATATTGTGTTTTTTATTGTTCTTATAAATGCTCAACTCCACATTCAAAAGGGTTTTGAAAAAATACACAAGTCTTAAAAATTCACACTTCACAAAATTCAGAATAAGTTCAATTTTTTATGTAGATTTGATGAATCAAGTTAAATAAATTTTTTATTTATTTTTATTATCATCTTTTTAGAATCGATCATCATCTATGAAAAGTTCGAAAAACGATTCTAAATAGTAACTTTAAGAGTTGATTTTAATAAACTAAAAATAATTCAATCAATGCTTTGTGCTCTCAAGTTTACAACAACACTTATTCCTAATTTTTCATTTTTATCAGTTTCGCATTTGATCATTCAAGAAATCACTCACTTAAACAGAAACTAGTCAGAGATGATTAATTGAATATGTTGTGTTTGAATTGTGAACTTCAATCAAACATGAATTGTTTATGTAATTTATTTCGATAAATGTAAGAATTTGAATATAAAATTGGATTTCATATCCAACTTTATAATTTCATTTTTATCAGATTCAATTTAACCCTCATCCGCATTAGGGTGTCATTTTGACACCATTGCAAGTTTAAAGGCTTGTAACTTTTATCAGAAGCTTCAAAATACAAAAATTTCTTTGGGGACCCTAAATGAATTCAAAAGTTCTTCAATATTGCATCTTTACTTTTTTTTATGGACGAACCCTGGAAGCCTGGACAAAAAAACTCCCTTTTCCGACTTTTGGTGTCATTTTGACACCACAAAAGTAAAATCTATTTAAGTCGTTTGAATTATTATGAACTTCATATAAAACTTATATCAATAGAAACCTTGTAATGTCAGTAAAATATGTTTAGAACATTATATACAGCTAAAGTTACAAGTTTTCTAGTTATTCAGCATGAAAGAAAAAAAATCTGAAAAAACATGCCTCACGAAAACTGCTGTAGTTCATATGTTACACGTCCAAAAAAATATTTGCCTTATGCACATGAAAGCTGAAGTTAATGCCTACATCATGAAGACAAGAAATATTTTTTTAAATTTTTTTTAATGAAATGGTCACAAAAAGTTCAAAAAAGTGGTCTAAAAAACCTACTTTTCATTCGATTGCTAGTAAATACTGTTTGAGCGATGGTAGAGTTTTGAAAAAGATATGACTACAAAATGTATCAAAATTCCAACATTTTGCTGTCTTTAGATTTTCTATGCAACAAAAATTGAATTTACTGGAATTTTTCAAAGTTCACTACTTTGCGCGATTTTTTTTACAAATTGAAATTTCATCTGTTTTTGTGGTCCACCGTCATGTTGTACCCGGATTATCAGTGCTTTTACTTTGTTTGGACCAACCAAGAGTATATTCATTGGAAAGCACATTTAATCTACATTCTAGTGAGGTGCTGCAATTCACGCTGTGAGATTTCACAAAAATATGAAAATTATAAACATAAAATCATTTCTGAATTTCTAGAACTACAAGCACCTCGTCCAGCAAAACGTGTTTGTTTGCTCTCCGAGTAGGTACGGTGGGTGGTGATTCGGGCAGAGAGCGAAGCCGACAGACCAAGAAATGCACGACACGCATCGTTATTTCGTCTGTCGGCTTCGCTCTCTGCCCGAATCACCACCCACCGTACCTACTCGGAGAGCAAACAAACACGTTTTGCTGGACGAGGTGCTTGTAGTTCTAGAAATTCAGAAATGATTTTATGTTTATAATTTTCATATTTTTGTGAAATCTCACAGTGTGAATTGCAGCACCTCACTAGAATGTAGATTAAATGTGCTTTCCAATGAATATACTCTTGGTTGGTCCAAACAAAGTAAAAGCACTGATAAACCTGGTACAACATGACGGTGGACCACAAAAACAGATGAAATTTCAATTTGTAAAAAAATCGCGCAAAGTAGTGAACTTTGAAAAATTCCAGTAAATTCAATTTTTGTTGCATCAAAAATCTAAAGACAGCAAAATGTTGGAATTTTAATTCATTTTGTAGTCATATTTTTTTCAAAACTCTACCATCGCTCAAACAGTATTTACTAGCAATCGAATGAAAAGTAGGTTTTTTAGACCACTTTTTTGAACTTTTTGTGACCATTTCATTAAAAAAAATTTAAAAAAATATTTCTTGTCTTCATGATGTAGGCATTAACTTCAGCTTTCATATGCATAAGGCAAATATTTTTTTGGACGTGTAACATATGAACTACAGCAGTTTTCGTGAGGCATGTTTTTTCGGATTTTTGTTCTTTCATGCTGAATAACGAGAAAACTAGTAACTTTAGCTATATATAATGTTCTAAACATATTTCATTGACATTACAAGGTTTCTTTTGATGTAAGTTTTGTTTAAATCGGTCTAACACGCCAAAAGTTATAACGATTTGAGCTTGTGGTGTCAAATTGATACCACAAGTGCTGATTAGGGTAATGAAATCTAATGCGGATGAGGGTTAAATGGAACACAACTCGTACAATGTAATTTTGTTACGATTTTCATAAAAAGCGATTCGCGAGCACGATGAAGTAAAGAACATGAAGATGAAATAAAACATTTATTACGATTTATTTATTTAAAGGTAAAACGAAGTTTACCGGGTCAGCTAGTTTCGTATAAAAAGTAAAGATTTACATTAATTCACAAAAAAATTAACTATACTACAGTGTTGATCGTAACTTAGTACCCACAACACGTGGTAGCTAAAACCACTACACATAAATTGAAAATTTGCTAACTTGACAAGGCGGCTTTTGAAATCAAAACTTATTTGGCTTTGGTCATCTTGGAGCAGCTTTAATGCTACATCGAATATTTGGCTCCTGACTCTCTTGAAACTGTTATTAGTTGACAATGTTCCACCCATAAACACAGTTGGAATGAAAGGTCAAATTATGATTAGAAAGCTACAATTAGTAATTATGAACGGAAAATAAAAAAAAGGGAATCTTCAACAAAAATTGTATAAGAGCAACGATTTTACATCAAAATTTCATTTCATATACATATTTCCTGTCGGATCGCGGTGAAGAAAGAAAAAACGCAAAAGAGCAAAATCAATCAGCTCAACTATTTTACAACTATCAATCGTTTGAAAATTGGGCATTTGAAAGGGGTTTCTTTGTTTTGATGACCATGGTTCCATCTTGTTTAAATCATCAAAATGTGTGCAATAGTAAGGCTTTATTAGGCCTTAAATAGTCAATTAATTGATTATGTTTTTTTTTTCGATATTTTTAGAAACTAAGTTTGAATTCTTACTAAAATCACTTAATATTCTTTGAAACACTTCACACATTTTGCTTGAAACATTTCTGAATGTTTTAGTTTCAAGGTTCTTAAATTCAGGAGAAAGTTGTTCGAAGTTAAATAAAAATTTTAGAGAAAAAACTTGCAGATCCTTTAAGTTAATTTTTTATTTCTCATATAAACAAAAATGTCTACAACTTTCTTAGCTTAGCCCAGAACTACTTGATGTCTTCTGAATAGTTGTTCTTAAGCTTAAAATCTTCACTTCAATCAAGTTTTAGAATTTTCACAGTGTTGCCAGAATTAATTATGATTTTTTAAATTAAAATTTGTACCTTTGTTTTTAAAAAAAATCAATTTGAAGGCGTTTGAGGGTCGCTTTATAGTGGTCCAATCAAAATGAAATTTTGCACAGTTTGTTATCTTGATAAAAGGATCAATATTAGGGGGTGGAAGCAGTGAAATGTTGGTTTTTAAAAACCTCCATATAACTGAAGGCCACGCAAATGTATAGCGCAAAATCGACAAGTTTTATGTTAGAATGAATTAGAGATATACCGAATATTCGGTCGGCCGAATATTCGGCGCCGAATACCGCCAAAAAACCGTTAAGCCGAATATTCGGCTCACCGAATAGTTGAGCTAAGCCGAATAGGCCGAATAGGCCGAATATTTATTATTTAAAATTTATATCAAAACAGACTTCTCAAATTTTTCATCTGATTTTGCAAATATGCAAAGGTAATGTTGAAAAAGCTTCAAAACCATCAAAAACTTATGATTTCAGTTAAACATTTCAGATGTATCCGTATTTTTCACTGAAAATAGCTTTATACTTTGATTATCGTTTATTCCTTATTTTCTTGATATATCTAGGCTTATTCTAGGCCATAAACCAAATGAAGAATTCAAAAAGAGTTAAACAGCCAGAACCAGGATAGAAACATATTTTTTTTAAACTTTCCGGATTTTGCCCAGGCTTATTAGGATTTTTTGCGCAATCAAATAAAAAAAATCAAATATCTCTTTGAAATTTTTTAAATTTTCTGTTACAAAACGATTTTAAGAGTAAATTTATTCGTTAGATACGATTTGAACACTGCTGTTGTAATTCGATGAAAACTTTAAATTTCAAGAAATTTTATTTCTTTTTCTTCTTGTATGTTTAAGAATAATGCCTAGTTTCTGTCCATTTTTCCTTTTTTATAAGTTTTAAAAAAAATCGTTCAAACCCGGCCGTGTGGATCCGTGTCGTAGAAGGTATTGTATGCCTAAGGTTAAAGATCATCGTCTTTTTGGCAGCTTTTTGGATCACATCTAGCAAAAATTAGACATCTAATTCGATATAAAAAAAGCAATTTCAAATACACCTGTTTTAACACGTTTTGTCCTAGATTTCACTGGAATCCAATCTCATTTGTGATAAACGTCTTAGAAGCGACTAGATAACTTGTCGTTTCAACTAATGGTGACATTTTGAAAATCAAAGAGACATCTACTTAAAAAAGATCTGATAGATCTGGTTGAAAATAATCGACTGAAAAACATGAGGGACATGAAGATGGCAGAAATAGAAGATTTCTATTAGAAATTGCAGTAGAAAAAGAAGTATTTCTATTGAAAACTCAATAGAATATTCGACCGAATATTCGGCCGAATAGTTGAAAAGGTCAATATTCGGTATTCGGCCGTTCGCCGAATACCACTATTCGGTACATCTCTAGAATGAATTAAATAAGACAAATTGAGTAGATTTAAGAATTCTTGGTACACAGAAATTGTCGGAAAGAAACATCAACAATTGTCGTTGCAATTCTATCAGAAACAGGTAGGTAGTAAAACCGCACATTTCTGAAGATTGAATGACTACTTTGTGTGCGAATTGCGTTCCAATCGCATATGTTTTTGTTTTGGAATATATTGTTGACAAAACAGCTTTGTTGTTACAGCCGTTGTTTGCTTTCAAATAATCTTTTATTTCTAGTCGTTATATTTTCCACATGATAAGCTGGACCCGGATCCACATTTTATGAAAATGAGTTAATGGCTAAAATGACATTGATAAGAATGTACGAATAGAATTCCAAATGTATTCTATTAATCTATCATATCACTAAGGTTTTGATTTGAATTTTTTATATTTTCGTTAAATATTAAGGGGTTTCAAAAATTGATATTTGATTGAATGTTGCATCAAAAGGCATTGACCTCTAACATCCAATCTGGCTAAGAACCCCTAAATAATCCACTGCTCTATCACCGAATCTACTGTTCATCTAAGTAATTATTCATTCTAAACGGTTAGACATTTAGTCAGCGGGGCACGGCACCGCTTCTTCATAAGTTGAAGCAACATGCTGCTGCTACATTATTACAGTTTGTTTATACCGGGCAGCGATTTGCTGCTGGCGAGAAACACTCTCTGACAGCCGTTAACTATGGATGGAATGCTAGGGGGTACCTTCTTTCCTCCCTTTTTCACATCACAAGGTGTCTGTCAAATGGAAACCGGCGTCTTACAAACTAACAACTGCGCCAATGTTAGTATTGTGCTAAGATATTCCGAAAATCTGTAATGTAAATGTTGTGAATAGAAAAAAATCGTGGCAGTCAGATGGGTTTAAAAAAAAATCAAAACAATAACATTTGAAAGGTCGACAGTTGGATACAGAGATCTGTCGGTACATAAGTATGACATTTCTTTTTCAATGAGAATAAATTAAAAAAGTTTAAGACTTCCTAACTTCTAACAAAGGGTGAATAAGAATGTTTGATAATATCTATTTTGGACATCCTAAACTATTTATCCGATTTTATAAACCCACTATTTGACCGATTCTAAATTCTTCAATATGACGGAAACTATTATAGTAAAGTAATAGTAGAGCTTCATGGGAAGTTTGAAGCAAAACATAAAATTTGTAGACAACTTTTTGGATTTTGTTTCTCGCGTGAGCTTTCATTACGTCGTATGAAACATCTCAAGAATTCACAGAAAATTGCTGCAAAAGTTAATAAAAACAACTTTAAATTTTTGTTTCACAAATAGAATATGTTATCCTGACTACAAATATTATAAATGGAAAAAGTTGCGACAAGTTCATGACAGATTTGGTTTTTTTTTTTTGTTGTTATAAAACTGTTTGTTTACATTTTGTTTCACACGACATAATGAAAGCTCACGCGAGAATTATTCAAAAAACACGATTGGGAGTTGAAAATCTTTAAAGTATTCAGTTACTCTGATTTTTAATTGAACAGTTTGAGCTCAATACATCAAATAACGGGTGAGTCATAAGTAGCGGGAATGCATCGAAGCCGCATTTTCCGCGACACGCTCTACGAAAATACAAACGCCTGTCAGAGGTTCTATTGCTCTATGGATTTTGTTTGTGTTAAGTTTGATTTCTAGAAAACTTATAGCAAAACAAAAACAAAATTAAATAAACATGACGACGTTTAAACATGAGAGGCGTTTCGGAAGAGGAAATGGATTTTTTTCATAACATGCAACAAGTATAATCATCCAATTTTGAGCTCAAATTTGTGTGTCATCTTGTCTCAAATTCCAATTCAGTTAAACTCCTTCCAAATCATTTGAAGACCATGAGTGCAGACAGAAGGAGTATCTCATTAACAATGCATAAATGAAATTTTACGTAAAAAAGGCAATTTTCCGTCGATTTGGAATCATTTTTGAATTCCTCAAACCCTAGGGTTTGAGCTTAAAACCAAAAACTTCGTTTTGGTTTAAAACTCATCCATGATTTTTTGCAGAATTTTTAAGTAACGTTTACATGAGGAAATTTGAATTTTTAGGTTTTTATGGGAAAATTGAATATTTTGTAATGATAAATCTACATAATTTTCGTTTCTTCTGTGGAACCGAGCCTGCTTATGCTTTTTATGCCAATTTTGAAATTCTCTTAAGAAAATTTTCAGCTGAACACTAACGATTGATTTGAGACTGCTCCACAGCTCAACAACTGAAAGTCATTAAATCATGTGATCAGATGTGGCAAAAAGTAGAGTTCAAGATTTATGTCCAACACAAAATGTGGCACTAACTTCATCGTCGACAAACGAAAACAAACCTAACACGAAGAAAGAAAGCCCAGAAAAAGAAAATCCAAACCACTCATACATGGCTTTTCGTTCTTTTCAATTTATTCCCGCTACTTATGACTCATATATAAATATTTAAGCCATGCTAGAATATTTCTATGAAATCAGATAAAAATAAATTGAAGTTTGAAGAAATGTCGCAATAAAAGGAAAAAATGTATGTCAAGTTGTAGTTTTGGAATAAGTTTTTCAGGTCGAACATCCTTTAATTCCAGGATGAAGTTTTTGGTATAAGTTTTTTTCGGTTGAAAATCACAGCATTTAGAAGCATTTATAGTTATCAGAAAAATTTCATCAAAGTGATTCAAGATACGCTATCGTTTTGATCAAACAAGCAACAACATTGTTTAAAAAAAGTTTCACCCAACGATGACCGGGGTGAAATCATGAATATTTTGCATTACCTGTGCAAAAGAAAGAAAAACATTAGAGTGCAATTTCATTTGCACATGTTTTTGTTGCCAATTCGAAAACAGTTTAAAAAAAAATACGGCAAAAACTTTTTGTCGGCGCAGTTCGGAGAACGGGGCGCTGCGAAATTGTAAATGAGTCCTCTTTGCAGTGATTGGAGATGATTGAATAATGCATGCTGGCTGCTGTACAGCAGTTTAGGTATGTAGCTAACAACATAAAAAAGGGGTCGGTTTTTTTTCTGGGTGCCATTAAAGCTGCGCCACGAGTGTAAATAATCATCCCTCGAGTACCTCAATACTTGAATCGATGATGGGGAGATTATGGCCAAATCATCACAATCAACCTTTTTTGAGGTGGTGTAAGATTTCTCTTGAGAAAAACCAGAAAGAGAAAAAAAAATAGAAGAAAAAATACCATTACGAAATCACATACCATTTAAAAAAAGTTTTGGGAAATTTGAAATTTATTAAAAATAGGGAATTTATGAACGGTTTCAGCTTATTTTTAATTTGTAAAGGACTTCTAGAATTTTTCAATTACAATGTTTGTTTTGGAGTCATTTAAACATCTCAGACATTTCCGAATATATTTTATTATGAAATTTTTCGGATTAATTTACCTCTCTCTAAATTCTCTTAATAATCTCTGTTGATTCATTTTAAATTTTAACTTTGAACTTTCAAACTTTCAAACTATACAGTCAGGTTTCTTATGAAATCTCTTTGAAATCTTTGTTAAATCTTTTTCGACTATTTCATTTCGACTCACATTTGAGTCATTCAGCTGTTTGTCGATTCTTTTGACCCCCTTTTTTCTTTTCTATCTTTTATTTTATTTCTACCTTCTTCAATATTCTTTTGATTTCTTTCAGTTTTTTAAGACTCTTTTCCGCTCCCTTTAGACACTCGCGTAAGTCTCTTATGACCAGAGTTGTAAGATTGCAAACCTATCAAAACCGTCGGTTTGGAGAATAACGAAAACTGTACTGATTTTAAACATGATGACCTTATTTTTTTTAAGTCGTCAGGTAGAACTTTCGTTTTTATGTAGGTATAATTCGCTGACAAATTTCGATAATCCGTAAAAAATCAGTAGATAAGAAGAAGTGTTCAAAATTCGTAGATCTGGCAACGCTGTCCACGCTATTTTTTTATTTACTCTTGAATCTCTATTGACTTTTTTTTGGCTCTCATTTGATTTCTTTTTGACTCCCTTCGATTCCCTTTTACTTCTTTTAGGGCTTTGGTATTCTTTTTTGATTGATTATCTTTTGACATTCCCTTAGCTTTTTCTTAACACACTTTTTAATTAGATATTTGATTTTTCTTGACTTGTTTGACTCTCTTCGAACTGTTTTCGTATGCCTCCTCTTTTGTCATTTTTGTAATTTTCGTATTTTTTGTAATTTTTGCAATTTTTGTAATTTTGATAGTATTTGTAATTTTTGTAATTTTTTTCATTTTTGTCTTATTTGTCATTTTTTGTCATTTTTGCCATATTTGTCATATTTTTATTATTTTTTTTCATTTTTTTTTCATTTTTTGTCATTTTTGTCATTTTTGTCATTTTTGTCATTTTTGTCATTTTTGTCATTTTTGTCATTTTTGTCATTTTCAGATTTGTCATTTTTGTCATTTTTGTCAATTTTGTCATTGCTGTCATTTTTGTCGTTTTTGTTATTATTGTCAGATTTTAGTTTTTGTAATTTTTGCCATTTTTGTCATTTTTGTAAGTTTTATAATTTTTGAAATTTTTGTAATTTTTATAGATTTTTTGGAATTTTTGAAATTTTTGTAATGTTTGTAATTTTTAAAAATTTTTTTGTAATTTTTGTCATTTTTGTCATTTTTGTCATTTTTATTATTGTTGTCATTTTTGTCATTTTTGTCATTTTTGTCATTTTTGTCATTTTTATCATTTTTGTCATTTTTATCATTTTTGTCATTTATGTCATTTTTGTCATTTTTCTAATTTAATGCATTTTGATCATTTTTGTCATTTTTTTAATTTTTGTCATTTTAGTCATTTTTATTATTTTTGTCCTTTTTGACATCTTTATAAATTTAGTCGTTTTTGTCATTAAAGACATTTTTGTAATTTTTGTCATTTTTGTTATTTTTGACATCTTTATCAATTTAGTCATTTTTGTCATTTTTGTCATTTTTGTCAGTTTTGTCATTTTTTTTCATTTTTTTCATTTTTGTCATTTTTGTCATTTTTGTCATTTTTGTCATTTTTGTCATTTTTGTCATTTTTGTCATTTTTGTCATTTTTGTCATTTTTGTCATTTTTGTCATTTTTTTCATTTTTGCCATTTTTGTCATTTTTGCCATTTCTGTTATTTTTGTCGTTTGTGCCATTTTTGTCATTTTTGCTACTTTTGTCATTTTTGTCATTTTTGTCATTTTTGTCATTTTTGTCATTTTTGTCATTTTTGTCATTTTCGTTATTTTTGTAATTTTTGTTATTTTTGTAACTTTTGTAATTTTTCATTTTTTTTGTAACTTTTGTCATTTTTTGTGATTTTTGTCATTTTTATCATTTTTGTCAGATTTTTGTTTTTGTCATTTTTTCCATTTTTGTCCTTTTTTTTCATTTTTGTCATTTTTGTCTCTATTTTGATTCCGTTTTGACTCTGCTGTAGCTACTTAGACTCTTTTTTTTTATTTTCAGATTCAGATTTAGATTCTCTTTTTACAAACTTCGACTCTCTTTTAACGCGCTTTTGATTCTTTATTTGCTATCTTTCTTTCAACTCTATTTTGACTCTCTTTTGACTTTTGATCCATTTTTGTTTTACTTGAAACTCTCTTTAAATTTTTATCATATCCTTTTTTGATTTGCTTTACCCTCTTCAATCTCTCTGATGACTGTCGTTTGACTCTTTTCCGATTCTCTATTGTCTTTTTTCCTACACGTTTTTGAGTATCTCATTTAGCATTCGTCTATATTTTGATACAATAAGGCTAATTTTTGACTCTACTTCGGTCGGTTCTCTTTTGACCATTTTTGACTGTATTTCGATTTGATGTTTCCCTCTTTTCATGCTTTTCTCTTGTTTTACTATCTTTTTACTCCATTCACTCTCTTTCTACATTTATTCAACTCCTATCTAACTCTCTTTTTTCTCTCATTTTTCTCTCTTTTGGACACTTTTTTTTCTCCCACTTTTTACTCTATTGACACTCGTTTTACTCTCTTTCTAATCTTTTTTACTCTGAAATCTCCCTAATGACTGTCTTTTGACTCTCTTTCGACTCTCAATTGACTCTTTCTGACACGTTGTTGAGTATCTTATAACCAACGTTGCCGGATTTCAAACAGCTAAATATGTACCGATTTTGGCAAATTATTTTTTGTCGTCAGATAGAATTTTCGATTATCGGCAGAATCTACATTTTTTTTTAAAAATCCGTAGAAAATCTGTAGGAAATGCTCCGTAGCTCCGTAGAAATGCTTAAAATCCGTAGATCCACGGAGAAATCCGGCAACGCTGGTTATAACCCTTATTCAATCATTCGTCTGTAGGATGATATCATTTAGCTCATTTTTGGCTCAACTTTGGTTCTATTTTCTCTTTTGACCATTTTTGATTGTCTTTCGATTTGTTTTTTCTTCACTTTCTTTCTACTTTTATTTTACTCCTATTTAACTCTCTTCTACTCTCTTTTTTTCTTTCTTTTTACTCTTTTGACACTCGTTTACTCATTTTGAATGTTTTTTCTCTCTCTTTTTTCTTTTTTGGCACTCATTTTACTTTTTTTTTACTCACTTCCTAATCTTTTTTACTCTTTTTTCATTTCTTTTTATTCTCTAACTATCAGGAAACTTTGAATGGAAAAATATTCTTATTAACGAAGATTTTTCTTTGGTTTAATCACATGGAAAGTTAGAAACCCTCACCATGATCCACTGAATGGTTCCAACTTCTAAAAAAAATTGATGCGCCTTCAGTTAATGATATTCCGCTGTTGGACCCATGTGCAGTTAAGTGATCGACGTTATTGTGCAAAATTATGCAATCTCGCAACCCATTTGATGTTTATGGATGCATTTTTCCATCGCCATCGTCAACAGCCAATATTGTACCTAATAGAGTTTTTTTGTTGGTGTTGTTGATTTCATTCTGTTACTCGTTGTTCTAGCTCTAGGGGTTAGTCAGAGTTTTTTTTAGGTCAAGCGACTTATAGACGCCGCCAACGCAGCTAAGCTACATGGCACGCATTTTGTGGAACCTATCCATCTATATGCATCCATCCATCTATCCATCTAGCTAAAGTGGCATTACAATAAATCTGCCCCATCGGCTGGAACGTCAATGGAGTGCAATTTATGAGAATCGGTGTCATTAAAATTTATTGAATGAAGTCACGTGTCTTGATTCCCATCGGTTGTATTTTTCTGGCAAATTCGTTAATATTCAAAACGCATAATTAACTGATCAAATGTTCCCAATGAAGAGAACAAACTTTAGAATTTAAATTAAAAACTAATCTGATCAAAACTGCAGTTTTTCACCTTTCGTGAACAACGACTTAAGAAGCTGCGGGTTAATGTAAAAAAACGCTTAATAAAAACAGAACAAAAACTCACCTGATCACAAATGATATCCCATTTCTTTTCGTTGTCATAGTTTTTCAGCAGCTTCGCCTTGTCCGGGGGTAGATCCATTGAGGCCTGCAATAGAAAGAAGGAGAAGAAAAAAAAACGAATGAAGAGAATGGAAACTGACAGAAAAAAATCGCACAAATATGAAGCTATTATACATTTTCATCGCAACGAAATGGCACATATTAACATTGAATCGCGGTGGCGACGCGCGCTTTTTGGAAGATTAGTAACAAATAAATTAAATTCGAAATGTCCGACGCCGACGAAAAAGCGGAGAGTGCGGAATGACAGATGCCGAATAGTTATGATCGCATTATTGTTTATTGGAGGTAATAAAAATAAAAATTCAGATGCAAATTCGATTAGCATTTTAAGTAGCTGCTCGGTGAACGGTGAACGAAACGTGAGAAATTCGGTAGCTGATGATAACTGTCCCGATATGTCTCAATAAAACTTGTTCTGAAATTTGATATGCCTTCAAATTTTGCTAATGAATAACTGGAGAGGAATGAAATTATACATTGATAAACCTGTCAATGAGGTTTCGTTTACAAATCGTTATTTGAAGGGTTCTGAATAAAAAACTATGGTAAATAATGTTACTCTTTACCTGCCTTTTAGACTGTCTGATAACTGATACTCAATCAGGCCCGTGCGAAGGACCCGTCCATGGGGGGGGGGGGGGGGGGGGTAAATTCAGCCGAAATTTAGCCAAAAATAATAACACTCCCAAAAATACACAAGAAATATGTAAATTGGTTTCTAAGCCATTTTCTTACTCATAATTATCACACAAACTCAAAATATAATAAATTTTACTAATAAAAATATTCAACATTTTTAAAACGAATCAAAATGAATGTTCCAAACTAGTGCTATTTACAGTAAGTCATTGATAAATCATTCAAAATGATGTTCCTTGTTCTGAACTAGAAATTTGCCTGAACATAAATTCTAGGCAGTATTGATATCAAATTTGAACTCAATATCTCTGAAACACCAGAAAAGGGATTTAAATCAAAATTTCGAATAAAGCTACGGACATAAGAATTATTGCCAGGATATAGAATACATAAAATACAACACCCTATTGAAAAAAAAATTGGAGTTTACGAATGAATGTCAGATCACGTAAAAAATTAATCATGATAAAAAATTGTTAGCGAAATATAAATGATTTTTATTTGTTATTCATCTTATTTTACATTTATTTTCTTAATTTTCAATGGAAGGATTGATTAAAAAAATCCACTGTAGCATCATGAATATTAAGAAAAGTCACGATTAGAAATGTGAAATCTCGATTAGGAAAAAACATTTTAAACTTCAATAGTTGATAATTGAGTTTTATTTGATAAAAAGAAGAAAATATTATTTTTTTTTTTTTCAAGACTGCCAGTGATCAAAGTCGAAGATAAAATCCTTTTCTGCATCAAAATTCGTCCAAAAATCAAAATAAAAGGCAACAAAAGTACTGAATTTCAAAATATTATTTTTATAAATACATTCATAATACAACATGTTCAGTTATACTGACATATTAAACATTGGGAAATAATCAATAAAAACTGTTAGAATAAAACTAATGAATTCCAAGTTTTGTTGTCAATATTCAAAGAACAAAGATAATACAAATTAAACTGTATAGTTGGTACTTCGAATCAAGTCAATTATAGATAAGATAAATTCAAAATCATGGTCAATTAAAAAAACTTATTTAATATAATGAAAATTATAGAAACTTTTATAAATTTTTAATCGAAGGTTTTCAAGTTAAAAATTTAATGATCTGAATCTGTTGTCGCTATCAATTTTAATATTGAGTCCTGAAAAGGATAGAAAGTGAAAACTAAGTTATTCTTATTAAAATTAGTTTCAAAGGCAGAAGATTATGTTTTCAGAATACAATAATTCAGATTTCAAAAACGAAGACAAGCTTATAAAAATTTTACTTTGATATTCGGTAATTTAATTTTTTAAAATTAGAACATTTAAAAAAGAAATTTTTTTTTTTAATTTAGAAGGATTTTTTTCATCAAACTCATCCAATCATTTTGAATAGATTTAAAAAAAAATTAATTGATGATTTAAAGAAACTGCATTTTGATGCTCATGATTAAAAGATTGATTTGGTAGATTTAAGCGTCCTGAACTCGAATATTTTTTTGTCAAATTTTGTCATCGCCTTGTCCTCGAAAACCCCTCCCCCCCCCCCCACCCGTTCGCACGGCCTTGTACTCAATCGACCTAAATGAATGCCTGTCCATCGTGTCATATTTCAAATTCATGAAACTTTAGATTTTTTTCACTAAGTGATAGCGCATTTTTTCACGGTCGCCATGTACGGAGAAATTTATTTAAGTAGCCTTTTCCAATCAGAAACATAATATATTTTTACCTGTCGTAATCAAGGATACCAAAAAAAAACCTGTGTTTTTTTGAGAAGAAGGAATACTGACTTTCAGTTATTATACCCAAAAATTCTGTGACAGTTTTCTGTAATATTATTTCCTTTAATTTCATTAAAAAATCATGATAAATTCTTTTTTTTTACATTTTAGTTGAGAAATATCAATAAACTTTACAAATCTTATCATACTTTTCAAATTCGAAGTAAAAAATCTAAATTTTATATGGGCCAAAAAACAAAATTTTGGAAATCTACTCAAAATTAGTTGAAATAGTTGAATAAAATATAAAAGTGTTGAAAACGCTGGTTTCAAGGTTTCAGTGGTGGATTAGAGTTAATCTTTATTCTCATTCTTCGTTTACTCGTTACAATGTTACTTGTATCATTAGCGATAACTTATTCGTCACCATTCACCTTTGGATTCCCTGACCAGGAAAGTACTCATTTCTCAATGAGTAAAATGATACTTCTACCCAGAATATCTGTCAACACGATTGTGTTACCACGAACCTAATATGAGTTTGGCTCCAGAGGATTCGAAACCGAACCAGTAAGTTTCAACAATAAGCAATAGACCCATCGGGAGAAAGGCTTGGCATTGGGATTAAGAAAATCAATGTTGAGGGTGTATTAGCACTATTACTTGTTACTAACACCAGTATAATTGGCCAATAGTTCACTGTTAATCCCATATTACGGTATATAGGGCTAGCAAGCATATTACAAGAAGAAATAAAATTATTTTTTTGTTGTTTTGATTATGCTTGTTCTAACAATTCCATGTCATTCACTACCTTTAAATAATAATTGATGTTGGCGTACTATAGTTCTAGTTACTTGTAGTAGTACAAGTGGAAAAGAGTTCGCTTAGAATCCCATTCTTGAACCCAGTAGGTCAGTGGTCGGCAACCTTTTGAGTCGGAAGAGCCAAAAATCTCAAATTTTCAAAATTTGAGAGTTTTAAAGAGCCACATTAAAGATTCATTGTTTTTGTGTTTAATAAAAAAAATCTAGATATATGAACGATCAATAAACATTAGTTTTACGAAAATAATTTTAAACCCATTAGAGATTTCTCTAACTCTTGGATTTTCTTTTCAATCTGTTTCTGATTACCATTAAGTACATGAATTTTCTACTGGATCGTCAACTTTTCCAACATGGTTTGATTGTATATCATATGTATATCGTATTTAAACGTTGACAAATAGTCATGAAAGTTTTAAGTGCATATACCTATAGCTTAAATGAATACTTTGCATGATGTTAGTGTGAAAGATTTAAAACAGAAAATTTATAATTTCTTCGGAAAAAAAGCTATTAAAATAACAAAGTAAAGGGAAATTTTTTTTTTATTATCAAGCTTTTTAAAGACATTCCCCAGATTTATCTAATCCTTTCCAAAATGTAGAAGTATGAGATAAAATTCAACTAAAATTAATGTAGTCGAAAATTTCAATATTCAAAAATTATGCTCTTGACAACTGATAGAATTTTAAAAATTCCTGACATCTAGCAAACGTATCTTCAGATTTTTATGGATCTGGAATTGAATGAAAATATAACATACAATGTAATGAATTGCATACATTGTATATTATTCATCAATGCTTACTTAACCTTAGATTATTGGAAAAGAATGTGGTTTGACCAGTATAAATCTGTTATAATGAAATTTTGTAGTTTTAATAGAAAATTCGTGACGAAAAATAAAAAAAAAACAGTACATTTGAACTGGCAAAATCAGTTCAAGATATTCTTCTTAAAGTTTCAAAACTAAAATTGATAAAAATAAATTAACGGTGATTAATTCTTAATTGAAAATGCCTGTGATTAAATTTTTGAATGGATTTCAATATTGAAATTTTCGTTCATTGTCAATGAACACAATTCTTAGTTTTGTAATTTAGTATTTGAATTTCATATGTCTATTTACTTTTTTCTAACCCGTTATTTATCGAGTAAGCTTTCCAGTATTTTCTGAACGTATCCAGACCGGACATCGAGTTTCTAAATTTAAAACTTAAAGCCGGTTAATATTCGGGGAAATTCAGCCAAAATCTACGTATCTTCCAAAAAAAAAAGAAAAGGCAAGAAAAACCTAAAAAGTAAACACACGAAAAATTATTTTTACTATGGAACATCAGCGGCGTTCAAATCTGATTTTACTATTTCAAAAAAATGCATCCGAATTTATTTCGCTAAAAACAGTTGAAAATTTGAAATTTCGTAAAAATTGTGAATAAACCTGGAGAAACTCGAGCCTTTTTCCTCGATAGTAGCAACGTAGGTTTTTTGGTAGTTAAAGCCCCCCACCAATCAAAGCCCCCCCCCCCCCCCCGGGGGGGTTTTTAATCTCCACTCTCAAGTTTCAATTCTCAATCAAATTTTGATGATTGAGTAAGGTTATTTAAGCGTAACAAACTTGACTTAGAGCTGATGCCAAAATCTCAAAACTTATACCAGGTACAGAATTCTGCAACAGTTTTTCAAAATTTTCTCACTCTTTGATTGAAACTCAGTTCTTTATATTAAATTTTAAATGAGTTTGAATTCATCCTGAAAATTCGGATTCCATACTGTCAAAATAATTGTATTTCTGTTTTAATATTTTTGATTCTGTTTCTATTTAAAATATTTGATTTGAAATTCGAGTAATCATTGGAAATTTTTAAAAGATAGATAATGTTTAGAGATCCTGGTTCATGCATTTCATACGAAATTTGATCCATGAATTTCAAAATGCATATGCATTTTCAAAATTTAAATGATGATTTTCAGAATTTGGAAAAAAAAGAATATTAGAAACCGCCCTGAGTATTTGTTTCGTTTAAAGATTCGAAATTTCAAAACACCTAAATATGAATTATAGATGCATGGTTGAGGTTTCTGAAACATATTTCACATTTTGGTTAATTATTTAATTCTGATTTGGAATTAAGATTTAGAAAAACGTATTGAAATTCGGAAACAGATTCAAAATTCAGTTTTTGAATGCAGGTTCAGAATCCAGATTTAGGATTTATATTCAAGATCTGATTCAGATGGAAAATGAGTTTTACAATCAACATAAAAATATCAAGTTGACTATTCCATTGAGGTACTCAAATGACAAGAGATTGCAAACTAATAATGTTGATAGGTAACGTTATTTCAAAATTTCAACTGACGAGCACAAATATTTTGCTTGAGTAAAATTTGATTTTATTTGGAAGTTTGATTTATGAAAAAATAAACAATTTTTATTTATAAAAAGCCATGTTTTTGAATTGATTTAAAATGAAGAATGTTTGCCGATAAGGAAAAATGTAATCTTCACGTGAAAAAATCTGCAGGGAATTTTAAATTTTTTCGGTGTATTGATAAGTTTCAGATATTCAAATTTTGAACTAAAATTTTGAATATGAATTTGCGAGAATGAAAGGCAAAATTTCGATATTCTAAGATTTTGAAAATTTCAACTGATCAGTTTTATAAGGGAGCGAAAAATGATTACGAGTACTTAAAATATAAAATTCTATGCGAGTTACGTTGTTTGATAATAAAACAGAGGCTGCCAGAACTAATTTTTAGTTAATTATTAACTTTAATTTTCCTATGTTTTTGTTCGATTCATTCAAAAATACACAAACGTTTTTTGAAATTGAATAATGATGTTGATGATTTATTTAGTTGTTTTAAAGATCAGCTATTTTTTGGATTTACGGTAAATGGTAAACTAAATCTTGATTTCAAAATCAGTAAAAAGCAAAAAATTGTAACTTTTGGCTTCTAAAAATGCTATCTTGCCATTTGATCCTTTCCGCATTTTCCTACAGGAGATGCAATTTTGAAATTCTGTTCAAGACCTATGAAAATCTGTGTGTTAGGTCACAAGACTCAATTATCGCTTAAGCATGGGTTTATAAATAATTTATTCAAAAATATATAGGTAATATTAGCGCAGTTAACTAAAGAGCCGCAGATGTACATCAAAAGAGCCGAATGCGGCTCGAGAGCCGCAGGTTGCCCACCTATGCAGTAGGTGAAAGGGCTCGATAACAAAACGATGTTTGGAGTGTTTTAGTACTAGTTACTAGCACTACTTACACAGTAATACACCTTTAAAATATACAGATATCTATATTTGATTTGTCCTGAGGAAGCTCAATAATTTTTAAATTGGATAACAGTTCCTTTGACTCAGAATACGTATTTGATTGCACTTTTAACTTCTGTACAATCCGGGCATCGAAAGCTGTTGTTAAAGACCTAACTGTGCACCGTTTTTCTCCAGATCTTAGCCAGCATCACGATCGAGTGCTATAATGATATGAATGGATCAACCTAACCGGCTAACCCACGTAAATTGTATACCTTCCAATCCCTTAAACCGGAGCCGGGTCATAAATCTGAATCACACCAACACCATCAGTTGCCGGTGTAGAGCTAGAGATTATAGTTGAACAATCCAAAAGAATAGTAGGGTGCCAGTAAATTTTCGAAGCTTGAACAGAAGACTACAGTTTTTTTTAATGGTTCACAAGTTTTTTTCAGCTGACAAACCTAATCAATACAATCAGATTTTTTTTGATCGACACCCTAGTCAACAGATTTAACCCGACAAGACGAATGTTTATTCGACCTCTGTTAACTTAAAGATGTTGCTGTACGTTTGGGGACCATAATAATACCAATGCCTAATCTGACCCCTTCTAGCCAATGGCCGACACAGACATCATCAGGTTGTTTGTAACCGTCCGGTGCCCGTTTAATAATAAGTGGCCTCTCTGGGGCTGATGAAAAGTCATCGGACAGGTCCCATAAAATGTGGGGATACTTCGAAAAAATTAAACTCCTACACACGTGTTGGACGGTGGAGGGGATCGCTATGGATCTCTGGCAGGGGCCAGAGCAAGATGGATAGGGATCAACCGAAGAAGGAGGAAGTAAAACTGGATTATTGACTTACGCCTGCCCGTGCGCTAAAGAAATTACTATGGATCGGAGCGGGTTCAAGCTTTCTCTTGGCCAAGATTTACCCAAATGGATTTACGTTCAAAGTCCCAAACCGAACCGGGTCGATCGTCTCGAAAGTGTGCCCGGATTCGTACCATCGTCGTCAGGAGAGAGAAAAAAAAGGGGCGAACAAATCAAAGAATTGCTTTTATGAACCAATTTATGCTCTACGATTGAATCATCAGTGTGAAAATGGTGGTTTTGAAAATAGCTGCATTCAAAGGCCGCCGGCCGTGAATTGTCGGAAACCTCCCAAGTGGATGCTGCTTGTGCTTGCTATCTCGAAAGCTCGATATAAGAGTCCCGTAATTCAATAAGGTTAGGGTTGAATAAAAGATTTCCAAATAGTGACTATATGAGGCCCTCAGAGCCAAAGGGATGTAAGTGCAAAAATGATCGGGAAAACGGTTCTTTATTATGCAAACTATATTTGGTGTTTTCTTCAGATTTTTATTTACACACTTTTACGTTAGAAACAAAAATATAAATTATCGTAAAATGTATAGAAAATGGCCAAAAAAAAACTATAAAAAACCAAAGCGTGCTTTCTTATGTACTTAAAACCCTCTGGCTCCAAGGCCCACATATTTGTTTTTGATATCTTACAGAAAATCTAATTTGAAATCATCGAAATTTTCAGTTTTACAAAAGTTTTAATTAAAATTTCTCGGAACATTGAAATTAGACCGTTAAACTCAGAACTTAGACTTGATAATTTAGAACATGGAACTCAGAACTCAGAATTGAAAACTTGTAACATGGAAATCAGAACCCATGGCTCCAAGTCAGAGCACAATATTCAAAAATTCAAACTTTAAACTCAGCTTGAAAGCAAGAAATTTGCAACCCGGAACCCGAAATCCAGAGCTAAGAGTTCTGTAACTCAGTTTATAATATTCAGTACTCACTTAAAAGAATTTAGAATAATGAGTTTGGAACTACCCAGCAAACATGAAATCGTATCAGAAATAATAACTTAAGTCGTTTACAATGGTGTTGCGAATCGCAATTCCAACTGCATAGCGAAAAAATCGTATAAAATGTCGTCTGAAGTCAGTTTAAATCGGATATAATAGAAAGTTCGCCATGTTTGTACATTTTGAAATGATTTTGCTGGTTTCAAGTGAGATAATCATCGCCATGTTCCTTCTGCAACCTGTATCCAGAAGGCTAAAAATCAGATGGGAATTGAGTAATATTGACCAATGAGAGACCTGGAAAATACTGTTTCTGGCAACGATTTGAAGGCTATGAGAGCAAAATCTTGAGCCCTCTTGCATTTTTCCCATAAGTACGAATAAGGTGTCGGATAACGCCCGATTGGTATAGTTTTCGTCGCTTCAAAAAGAAACTAAATTTATGTATGTACATTGCCTCCACTTTGGTAGGTAAATGCTGTTTTTTCAACTATAATACGATCATTCTATAACGGATATGGAACGTTTATCAAAACAGCATAAGAATATAGCTACAAAAATGTATGCTGGGTAAGAATTAAGACCTGAGAACATGGACTATGAACTTGAAACTAAGAATTCATTCATTACCAATAACCCTGTTTTTATAACTCAGCACTCATAAATCGGAATTTAGGATTTAGATCAGTGGTTTTAACAGTGGTCCTTGCTGCCCCCGAGAGGCGTTGAGAGCCTACAAGTGGACGGTGATAGGGTTCAGAGTTGCCAATTTTTGTTGCATTTCGGAACAAATTTGTTCTAAAATACTCTAAGGAAGGCGGTGAGCTCTTATGTATATATCGATACAGGGAGGCGATGCTCGAAAAAGTTTAAAAACCACTAATCTAGATTGTTGAAATCTAAATTAAAAAATTATAATAAAGCTTAGTTCTTTTAGAAATGGGACAGTTACGAATGCCTGTATCTAAAAAACCATACGTTTAAACGAAATACTTTCTTTGAAGAAAAATAAGGTAATGTTATGATCTTTTATGAAAAAATTTGAAAAAAAATATTTACCGTTTTTGGTTAAAGAAATTTCTACTTTATTCTTGGTATCTCCCATTGGCCGGCGCACACTTTTTTCAGTCATTGTATTGATCAGTTTCTCCAACTTATACTTCGTAAGATCTATATTTTAGGTGGCTTCACCCTCCTTCTTCAATTTCTGATACTTTTTGATCCAATACTTCTCTGGAAACTGTAAACTGGAAGCATTTTAGTGGATACAGTTGTTCCGAAATGAACAAATTTGATTATTTTTGACCACATTTTTGAACGTTTTTTTTTCGGTACCAGTTTTACAGCTTAAGAGCTTTGGAACTATCAAAAAATGGATGTTTGAGGTTGGATTTCAATGAGTCATCACTAGGCAACACTATCAGCTTATCGGAGAAAATTGTTTTGGACATTTCAGCGATCTACCCTTAGTTTTTCGTTTATTGAAAATTAAAAATGCTGGTATGAGACTTGACTTCCTTGATGATCCTTAACCGTTGTTGCCGATCATATGCTTAACTCCAATTCTTGATTTGAACTTTGTGGACATTTTTTACAGTGTTTGCATACTTATCCACCACAAAAACTCAGTAATTCTTTGAATAATCAACGGTTTTTTCAGCTATCAATTTGATAATGATGAATTTTAAAGGAAACTGTGCAAAATATTTTTTTTCTTTTTCTCTTGCATCGTACATATCTCAAAAACGCGTAAATTTTATATTTTGAAAAAAATAGGTCGAATAGTATTTTTTACAGGCAACAAAATGGTGTCAAAATTTTTAATATCCAATTACTAGTTAATGAGCTATAAGCAAATGAAAGTGTCCCATTTCTAAAAGAACTAAGCTTTATTGAACCCGAAGCATAAATCAGATTTCGGAGCTCAGAGCTTAGAACGCAAAACTCAGAATTTGGAACATAAAACTGTTCAGAACTTGAAATTCAGAACTTAGAATTTCAAACTAGAAATCTACAGCTCGAATCTTGGACTTCGTAAAATTCACCTTAGAATGTGAGACTAACTAAAAACTCAGTTCATATAACTTGAAATTCGAAACTCAGAACTTGAAATTTAAAGCCTAAAATTCAGTTGAGAACTCCTATCTAAAAACACGGGGCTCAGGTTTGGAACTATAAGAAAATTCAGAACTCATTAATCAGAAACAATAAAAAAGAAAATAGAAGTCTTAGAACTTGTAACTCAGAAATTAGAGCTAAGAACGTAAAACTCGGAACATGATCCTCACAATTCAAAACGTCCCAGTTCGTGCGCCCTCTCAGAAATCAACAGAACATGTAATAAATGAAGAGTTAAGTTACCGACACTCGGAGAGCTAAGAATATTCTCTTTAAGCTTGTCTGTCCTCCCGAGATACATATAGGCAATGAATACACGGAGACAAATAAGACGATAGTTGTTCCAAATATTTCAGCTATTTATATCAATCATCAAAGTGTAGTCAATTTTTTCGCAATCAATTATAATTAACAAAGATTCAACTATATACTGCTGATTGGCTTTATGTAATCAGCTATAAATATTATAGATTCAATTATAATGGTATGATTGACTCAACTATAAATATGATATATTCAACTACAATTGTATAATTCAATTCAGGCATTAAACTATTAATATAATAGATTCAACTACAAACTGTTGATTGACCTTCTCGATCAATCATAAATATAATATATTCAATAATAATAATGGTATAATTGATTCAACTATAAATGAGATTAATCCAACTACAAACTGTTGATTGACCTTCTATAATCAACTATGTATATCATAGATTCAACTATAATAGTATAATTGGTTTACTTAAAATTCCGATCTCACGTTGAAGAGGTGAAAGCAGCATGCCAACAGAGAGTCCTTTTTATACGTAGCGTAGCTGCTAATGCCTGGGGAGGAGAACGTAACACGTTGATCAAACTCTATCATGCAACTGTAGTGGGAAGCTCCTGTACGCAGCCCCAATCCTATCAGGAATTGAAGATAAAGTCCTTAAAGCCCTAAATACAGTGCATAACGCAGGACTTCGAGCGATTATCGGAGCATTCAGAACGAGCCCTATTTAATGCCTCCAAGCGGAAACAGGAATCCCCAGCTTAAAATCATTGATCAATCAGCGCACTATGCTCTACACAATCCGTCGAGCAGCTGTTGAATGCGTTGAGGAAATGATCGCAGTAGAAGACACTACAAGCGAGGACAGCGGCGACAGCAGTAGTAGCGATGCAGATGTAAGCTCTGGCGAAAGGTGGGGTGAACGAATCAGATCCCGATCCCGTCCCAATTCTTATCGAATCAGAGGACAAAATATGATGAATGAACTAGATCTCAGCCTGCCAAGAGCATCTTACTTCAAGATTCCAGTGTGCCCGCCATGGCAAAGATCCAAGCTCCACGTTGACAAATGCCTCCACTACAAACTGTCCCAAGGTGCAACTGCGAATGAACTCAGGTGTATGTTCAACGAACTTAAAGAATCGGAGTATCGTATCCATAAAATGATTTTCACGGATGGATCGAAACAAGCGTCAAAATGTGGATTTGGAATTGTTAATGAAGAGTTCGTTTTCCGAAAACGTCTAAGCAATATATGCAGCATATTTGCAGCCGAAAGTGAAGCAGTCGAAGACGCATTGCTGTGGATAGTCGACCAGCAAAGACCTCAAGCATATCTGTTGTGCACCGATTCTATGAGCATGATAAACAACCTTGAAAAGTGCAAGATAAACTCTAGATGGAAGGACAGCATACAAAACCTGCATAATCGGATCACTGAAATAGGCGCAGAAATCATATTTTGCTGGGTCCCCAGTCATATCGGGATTCCAGGAAATGAGAGGGCCGATCGTGAAGCAAAAAGAGCTTTGGATCTGCCACTAGCAGAACAAGAAACCGTTGAATTTAAGGAAGTGCGGAAAGTGGCGGAAAACACAAATCACACATAAATGGCAGATGGAATGGCACAGAAATTGGCCAGAAAGAACACTGTTCTACCGTACAAATCAGTGTTCTCAGGAAAAAGGAGAGACGACGTTATTTTAGCCCGCCTGCGGATCGGTCATACACTGCTCACCCACGCGTTCCTCTTGGATAGAGTCGATTGCCCATTATGCCCGAGATGTAACGAAACTCTAACTGTAAAGCACATCATCGTAAACTGTCCACAACTAGAAGAGGAACGGAGAAAGCATGGCATCCCAGGAAATCTACGCGAAGCATTATCAGACGACAGCGATATAGCGGAAAATTAAAATTAATAATTTAAAACCCTCCAATTGAATGAAAAAATTTAAAAATGTATTGTAATTTCCGAAAAAGTTTTATGGACCCGAATGATAAAAAAGGTCCCTAATAAAAAAAAATAATTGGTTTAACTGTAATTATGATAGATTGAACTTCAATTGTATGATTGATTATACGCATTCAACTATGAATATAATAGATTGAACCTGTGGTTGATGTTTTCATCTTTAGGAATCTTTCTGCGAGAAAATTTTTCATATTATTTTCGACACTTTAGGTTTATCGCCGCCGAGTGCAACAATTTTTTGTTGTTCTACCTAATCCTGCTGATAATATCTGTGCAGCTCGCGGTACTGAAGCAGCAGAAAGGAAAAAAAAACAATTTGTTGAGCTCTTGGATAGAGTCGATTGCCCATTATGCCCGAGATGTAACGAAACTCTAACTGTAAAGCACATCATCGTAAACTGTCCACAACTAGAAGAGGAACGGAGAAAGCATGGCATCCCAGGAAATCTACGCGAAGCATTATCAGACGACAGCGATATAGCGGAAAATTAAAATTAATAATTTAAAACCCTCCAATTGAATGAAAAAATTTAAAAATGTATTGTAATTTCCGAAAAAGTTTTATGGACCCGAATGATAAAAAAGGTCCCTAATAAAAAAAATAATTGGTTTAACTGTAATTATGATAGATTGAACTTCAATTGTATGATTGATTATACGCATTCAACTATGAATATAATAGATTGAACCTGTGGTTGATGTTTTCATCTTTAGGAATCTTTCTGCGAGAAAATTTTTCATATTATTTTCGACACTTTAGGTTTATCGCCGCCGAGTGCAACAATTTTTTGTTGTTCTACCTAATCCTGCTGATAATATCTGTGCAGCTCCCGGTACTGAAGCAGCAGAAAGGAAAAAAAAACAATTTGTTGAGCAAGACCAGGAACAGCAGACAAGTAAAGTGAAGCTAAAGCTTCGAGAGCACCGGGATGATTATGAATTCTGATTTCCGAATTTCAGGAGCATGGCGGTGACCAAAAATCACTCAAGCAAAACCGAAACTATGGCTATCTTCAAGCTGCTGACATGATCAGATTTGTATTGCTTGATAGAAGCGTCTACCAACTATACCCTTATAGTTGAATCTACTATATTTATTGTTGGCCTAATAAAATCAATCATAAAAATATAATTGAATTTATCATATCTATAGCTCAATCAACTGTACCCTTATAGTTGAATGTACTATACTTGTTGTTGAATGCAGAAGATGAATCATACAATTATAGTTGAATCTATTTTATTTATTGTTGAATGCATACAATCAATTATACACATATAGTTGAATGTATTATACGTATCATTGAATGCACAAAAACAACCAGATAATTAATTATATAGACAGACCCCGTTCGTTTTTGGCAACATTCGGTTTTGGCTACATTCGATTTTGGCACATGTGCTAAAATAAAACAGTTTTTTGGAACGACATTGCCTTATAGTTTTCAATAACAGGATAAATATAATTTAGACAAAAGCCATAAATATGTGTACTTAAATGGTGATAGAATACAACAACAAAAACAAAAAAAAGTACCTACTCAAAAATCACAAAAATGATGAATAATTCACAGAACCAAAAAAAAAATACAAACAAAACAATTAAAAAGACAAAAAATAACTAAAAAATGATGAAGAATGAAAAAAATTGCAAATATGACAAAAAACAAATATTATAAACAAAACAAGAAATGTTCTAATTGCATCAAAAACATGATATAAAAATATACAAAAATATTAAAAATGGCCTAAAACTTACTGAAAATTACGTTAATGATGATAACGGTTTTTTTTGTGAAAAAATAGTTAAGAAAAAAAACCGTTCGATTTTGGCAACACAAAATGTTCTGGCGTGTTGCCAAAAACGAACGGGTTCTATATATAGTTGAAAGCTTAAAATTTATAGTTGGTCGAGAATCAATCAGAAATATGATTGAATATTAGTGGATTATTGCTGGAAATACTATACTTTTCTTTCCGTGTATGAATGCGTACGTGTGACTGCGAGCGAAGTTAGTTTCAAACGTACACTAGGACACATGGTTGCCACATGTACATATTTATCTGGAAAAGTGCTGATTTTTTAGCTCATTTTCGATACAGATTTGTACAGTTATTTGGCATTTGGTGTAATACATAGCACAGCAGCTTTGAATACATCAAATCAAACGATTCTGACTTAATAAAATTTAGTTAAAAGTTAATTACAGTGATTGATAAGAGAAACTACGAGTGGTAAAACTTTTGGTAATTATAGCGATTCCAAACACTGGAGTTGTAAAATTAATTGAATCTCTTTTTATTAAGTTGCGTTTTCAAATATCGTCGGAACAGATTTTCGCCAAAAAAAGTGCTGATAAAAAAGATTATTTTAGTTAAAAGTACATATTTAAATGTGGCAACGTTGCTCGTACGACGTGGTTACGCATAGATACGCGTCCCGAAGAGCGTAAACGATTCGAATTATCTTCGTGTCTTTATCTGATATCTTGTTTTTAAATCGCCATTTATTGATAAAAAATAACCATTTTCATGAAATTTCAACCAGTTTGGTTCTTCGCGAGCGAAAACCATAAATCGTCGATATATTCTGAAAAGCTAATTACGAAATCAAACGGGATAATGAAAACCCATATATGCAGTTCTAAATAAAGTCAAGCCTAACTTGGAAGCAGGAACAGCAAAAGCTGGTAAGTAATGTGTTAAAGCTTTTTTTAAATTTATTTTAATTTATAATTTTATATTATATCGCATTCCCAACATTAGAAACACCCTCTGCTAAGTGAACAACGGATTTATGCTGGTCATACCGCAAGGAACTGTAGCTTTGTAGTTTGGTAAAAAAATTAAAATTTGGTTAGAAAAATAACCATTTTTCAACTTCTCCGCCTTGTTTATAATGTTCGCAAAAAAACATACTTCAACTTTTCTCTTGTGACTCATTTTGTGGGTTCTCACGGAGACATAACGCGGGTAAAGGTCAAATATGGTTATTTTTCATCAATAAAGATTATTAAAATAAGATGGTGTGGGGATGTTTCTAAGATAATTCGTGGCACTCACCCGAGGCACGCATATTGGGTGTTCCTCCCTGTCGCGGATGCAAAAAGATGCAAAATCGCCAGAGAGACTGTTACTATCCCTCTGGCGATTTGAGTTACTTCTCTGCCGATTAATGTTAACTGACATGGAGTTAGTAATAGGTTCTAAACAGTTTTATCCCGGTTTTCCTGGATATTTAATACAAAATTTGGAAACAGATTTCAGTGAAAAAAGCCCGGATTTTGTCCGGATTTATTCACTTCTAATTATAATTTCCTTTATTTTGAGAGGATTTTAACCATCGCAGTCATTCGTCCTCTAATTTATTCACTTCATTTGTTAAATCAAACAGAAAAAAAATTTTTGTTGTAATTTTTTTATGTATGCCTCTAAAACCAATTTTTTTAGCAATTTTTGTAAAACAACCATGAAATTTTTTTTCGAAGTCTTAAGCCCAATTTAAATTCTGTCAAAAAATTTGGATGATTTTTTTTTTCTTGAATTTGGTTGAGTGGCGGCATCCATAAATTACGTAACGCAAAAAATGCACTTTTTTGACCCCCTCCCCCCCGTATGTCACAAATCGTAACGCTTCGACATACCCCCCTATGAAAATTACGTAACGCTGACAATTACCCCCCCCCCATCTTCTCATGATTTTCGAAGATAAAAAAAATCTTTAAAACGGAATTATTATCAATCCAAATCGCTTCTTAGTACTCATTGATGATAACTCTCTGATAAAATAAATTAATTGTCTTATTACGAGTTGCTCTGTGCTTGTTAACTGGTAATCTACCTTGTTTACTTTATTTTGTTCAAGCAGCATAACTTGTTATGCAAAATATACTTCACTTAGTAATATTCGTCAGAATAATCAAAAAAGCTGATCGGAATAATCAAAATCAATTGAGAAAAAATAGTAAAATTTCAGTTTTAAGATTGGATTGTGTTCTTGGGGGTAAATGTACCTAATATTCGGTTTTCCAACGGTTATTTCACGGATATAAAATCCATTGGTTACAAAACAGTTTCAATCTTGTTAATGCTTACAAATTTTAAGGTGATTTTAGTTTGCTTATCATTTAGCAAAAATTGCATGATATCAAAAAAGCTGCGATTAAACTGATTTTTTTTAGGAAAAAATCGTTACGTAACGATGAGCATACCTCCCCCCCTCCCCTATGTCACAATTCGTAACGCTAGAGCTTACTCCCTCCCCCCCCTAGGAGCGTTACGTAATTTATGGATGCCCCCTAATTTGTGTGACAAAAATTTTCGGATAATGCTCGGATTTTCATCGTAAATTTTTTTAAGCAAATGACCGTAGATATATTGCCAGGTTTTTATATACATTTGCCCAGACACGTGCTGTAAAAATTTTGGTAACTTATTCTATACTCAGAACGAGGGAACACAACTCAACAGAACTCAAACTTGGAATTCGGAACTCTGAACCTAGAACGTGGAATATGGAACTAGGAAGTCTAAACTTGGCAAACGAACTCTGATTTCCAATTTCACATTTAAGAATCTTTAATCCAAAAACTGAAAACACACAACAAACGAAAAATTAATGGTGATAATCCCTCACAAAATAATGGTTATGAACCGATAAAACATAACCCATTCCAATGAAAGATTCTATAAGATATGTAGATGATACCGCCTTTAAGCCCCTTTTATAACCATGTGCCCAGTACAACTTGGCCTTCGGCTAAAGAACTTAACGCCACGTCCAAGAGTAGCATAGGGGGCAGCACTCTTTCTCTCACCCAGTCAGACAACGACTGGTTATAAATTACCCAGTTAGTTAGTGTGTATAAATGTAAAAAGTAATTATTTCCCGACTTTCCGACGCTCGGAATAAAAAGCCCGGGCTAAAGGCATCGGTATTTATCTTGCTTACTTGCTTGCCTGTTTGCAGGTTTATTCGCGTGGCTGCTGCTGCTAACATCCCATTATCACTCGTATAAATTTTTAATTACAGCTGACCGTTCCGTTAAAAGAAGGTTATTAAGCACGACACAGCATGGGTGCATTTGGTTTTGTTATGAGAGATTTCTCTATATGTGATTTTTTTTCCCACTCCTACCGATTAATCTTTTACCACGGGCTATGACATTGATCGACCAGGCATTCTTGCTGGTTGAATTGAAGCAAACTTGTTCCACATTTTTCTTTGTGAAATAAATTGCGTGAGATGGTAGATTTTCTGGAACTTCGGCCACGGTAGGTTTTCGCTTCGTGCTCCTGTCTAGTTTATCGAAGATGTGCTAAAAAGATCCCCATGAGGTACTCTAATCAAAACCTTGACTCTTAACCTAATGCAAAGCATGATGTCATGGCAGCACGTAACAATGTGGTCGTTATACACGCGACAGTCGAGAATCAAAACTTTTAGGCGTATTTGGGATTTAAAATGAATCAAAATTATGACAGAATTGGAAGCCTGAGATAGGCAATGAAAGGCAATGAAAGATTCTGTACCACCACCTAATAATATTTGTCATCAAAATGTCTAACTACAATGTAGTTATTTAGTATTATTTTTAATTTCTTTTTGTTTCGGTGTTCGCAACGAGGAAAAACACACTATCAGGGAGTTGTTTTTGACATTTTTCACGCACATTTGCTTAACCCTTCGTTTCATAAAGTAACAAATTTACAACAATTAATGTATAAAAAAAAGTTAAAAATCGTATATTATTTTAATTTTTTTCTTGATGTACTCATAATTTCCAACTGTAAAAAATTATTTTTAAGGAAAAATAAAAAATCATGAAATGAAGGGTTAGGTATACGAATACAATAGGGACAAATAAAATCTTTAACCTTAAAAAAATCAATGCAAAAAATGGTCAAATATCACCATGGGTGCACGGATTCACTGCAATTTTGCAAAGTTGCGAATCACTGGCATATTGCCTGTTTCAATAAATTTCCAAAAAACACAGCAGATACTAATTACTAAGGACACACGGTTTCACCACAATTCCATTGAAGTAAGAGTTTCCTTGCTGTAATGTATGCATATTGATAAAAAAAAAAGCTAAGTTATAGGTTCGTTAATGTTGCTATGAATCATGCTCATACTGCATCATACTCAAAACTTCATATACTAAAATTATTCCTAAGTGTAGATTTTTTTATTACATAATTTTTCAATCCTACCTATTTGAAATGACATCACGGAAAATAATAAAAAGGTAAAATTTACCGAGTTAGCAAAGGTGAACGCTCGTGAAAGCCAAAAAGGTAACTTCTACCTCTTCGAGGTGAAACTCACCTCACAGTGAGGTAAAATTTACCTGAATCGAGGTTGGAAAAAAGGTACAATTCACCGAGTAAAAAGGTGAATCCAAAAAAGGTAAATCTTACCTCGTAGCGAGGTGAAGTTGACCTGAATTGAGCTCGATTAAAAAGTATAATTCACCTAGAAAAAAAAGGTAAATCCAAATAAGGTAAAACTTACCTCGTAGCGAGGTGTAATTGACCTGGATTGAGTTAAACAAAACGGTACGATTCTTCTAAAATAAAGTAACTATTCGCCGAACCCGTTCATTGAGGTTAAGCTGTTTTGTCATTCTAGGAACAAGTTTTGCTTTGTGCCTAATATGTGAAAATCGGAATAGAATGGTAAGTGTTCTTAAATATCATTTAGTTGTGCTGGTTCTCGTCATAATACTATTGATTTTGTTTCAGATCGGCCCATAGAGCTTTGAGGTGTATTCCACGTCATCCTCCAGCCGGAAAAGCCGAACCTGACCGGATTAGTTGAACGGAGGAGGCCATGAATGTACGCAACGCAGGTGGATTCAGCGGCCATAGCGGCTCAGAAGAACGCGAAGCCAAATTACCAGTCCCTATTTATCCACAATAAATATCATTTTTGAAAGAATTTTGTATTTTTTTAATTCTTATTGAAGAAAACAATCAAACCAACTAGCATTTACCTTTTAAATCAGTAAATGGGAAAACGGTATTATTTACTATTTTGCTAGGTGAATGCGAAAAAGGTAAAATTTACCTTTTTGCTAAGTAAATTGAAAAAAGGTAAAATTTACCTTTTTGCTAGGTGAATGAAAAAAATTTACCTCGAAAGTGGGGTGGAAAAAATTCACCTCGCAAAAAGGTAAATTTTACCTTTTTTTTATTTTCCGTGATCACCGATCTGTCAACGATATCTGTTTTCAGTTCAAACATCACTTTGAACCAACCTCCATCCTTTGCGAAGCACGGTTATTTTTGCCATTCATTTATGATGTGGCCTCCCACACACAAATAAACTGTCAAAATAAACATAATACCGTTCGCTACTGTTCAAATATTTGACTCTTCCAAATGCTATAAAACGCGACCCATCAGCCCCCCTTTCCGACAGCTTGGCTCCAAAGTCCCCCACCATAAAATAAACCCATTCAAAGCTGATTCCATGCAGATAAGAAAATGTTCCCAAAACAATCACAGAAGAAAGCATCTTGTTTTATGGCTGCCTCGCGGAGTTTTGTCTTCAGTGGTTTCCTCCTCCAGCTGCCTTAGAGAGTAGGTACGCTGTTGATTTTGAACATTATAAGCTGCATTTTTGACCGGGAAGGCGCGGGACTAACTTTTTTTTGTCGACGTTGTACAGTTATAAACACACACACAGGAAAACACACAAATGTCAGGCTGCAGTTCAGTTTGGCGGGGCGGAACGAAGACAGAAAGTTCGATTCAGATCACGTTTTGTCAATCCTAAGAAGAATGTCGGCACCTGGAGGGGTAGAGATTTCCAAAAGGGCGAAATTGATAGCTTACTTAGGGAATTACCCTACTCTGACTCTTTGCAAATATTTGTCTAAGTTTGCGTTTTAGTACCTTACTCTACGATTTAAAATGAATGTGGAATATTGAAGTTTGACTAACACTAGTATCATCTAAAACATATTTACTCTTAACTGCCAGAAATTATCATTTTCATGAATTTCAAATAAAAGGAACACTCTAGAATTTTTTTATTTAAAAAGATGATTTATTTTATTTATTTATAGATACCCTTCAACTTCTAAACAAGGACACCTCCTATTCTATGGATCCCATTCCAAATTACACAAATAAGTTTTAACATGGACAAAATATGAGATATCTCGTTTTTTCACTTGACGCGAGTGCGCTTCATCGAGAAGCACTTTGTTCTACATAATTGTATACAATACTTTCAATAGCTCAAAGGTACCTACTAAATTTGTAGAATTTTGCTTCTGAGATAGCGAATGCTAAATTTCGGTATTTTCGGGCTCACAATTCTTCGCAGTCCTTAATGTGTTAACATGATAAGCTGGTTTATTGTTTTGGAAGATCCTTTTCTCTCCCCGAGTTAAAAGTAAAAAACGCCAAAACTCGAACAGTTTAAAGAAAAATTCATTAAAAATTATTCAAAAGAAATTTCGAGGAATATAATTTTTTATTTATTATTTTATAGATCTCCCGTTTTCAGAACTGTATAGGGGAGGGGGTTGCACACACAATTAATCTAGAAAGCAGTACAAATCGAACTAATTCTAGGTTTTTTACCAAATTAGTACACAAACTAGTCTTTTTACAACCTGATAATTTGTTGCATTGAATGACCCATTCTTCTTTGCAAAAGTGGGTAGGAGGAGTCTCCCATACAAATTCAGTGTAAAATAGACGACACAGCTAGAAAAATTTTCAAATGAATTTAATCAAAATTAAACAAAAAAAAACGAATGAAGATAGTTGCTGACTTCTTTTGAATTCAGGCTGATTTCAAAAGAAGTCATCGACTGCCTTCATTAATAGATTATTGAAGCCAAGAGGTTCTTCAAACATTCTTTTTGGATATACATATCGGTATCGATTTTTGAAAAGGGCCAATGCGCCAAGTGTAAACAAATCCAGTTTCTTGCATAAACCTGTTAAACTTTCTATTTTGCATCTAAAAGTATGATCCTCTTTTAATTTTTTAAAATTTTAGATAGTTAAATTACATTTTTTGAATAAGGCGAATAGCTTTTTTTTTCAAGAGTGTGTAGCCACGATGCTTTTCGCCGATTCATACAGGAGGCGAAAAAAAAAATTTTTTTTTGTTTTTATCTGTCAAGGTTTTTCCCCTCAAAATTTCATCCCGAACAAAAGGGCCAATAGTTACTTAAGTTGATTTTAAAGGAGTTTAGTGACTTAGTTACAAAAATGAAATAGGCAGTGAAATAGGCAATTGATTATATTTTCTCAAACTTTGAATGCCAAAACAGAGGTCTTGGCGTATTGGCCCTTTTCAAAAATCGATACCGATATGTATGTAATTGACCAAAGAAAGTTTTGACATAAAATGATGATCAATTACATTGATAAGCCGTGTCAATTTGAAACTGGGGGACGGGTTGGCATCCCGATCAGAAGAGCATATCGAAATTGTTACTCAAACATATCTCAACGAGAAATTTCTGTCTATATCTAGAGTTAGTTTTGATAACGTCCCGATCAGGAGAGCATATCAAATTTACGACTCAAACCCATCTCAATGAGATATTAATATTTTATTTAGATATAGCTTTGATATCATAATCTTCGTCATTGTCGTTTCGAAAGAAAAAAAATAGACATATATCTCATGATTAAAACAGTTTTTTTTTCTGCCACATACAAGTATTTGAGTCTTAAGCAAACATTGCATGAAAGCTTGTATGGAAGACTCAAATTTTTATCTTTTTTGGGTGGTCAATATCCTATCTTATTGAGTTATAATTTTGATATAATGCTATCAAAGAGTGATATAATTTAGTCATTCTTGCATGGACTTTTTGTTATAAGTTCAGATATTTCAACATCCTACGAGTGCTAAATTATTTCTCATTTTGATCTATATATATAAAAATGAATTTCTGTCTGTCTGTCTGTCTGTCTTTCTGTCTGTTCCCTATAGACTCAGAAACTACTGACCCGATTTACGTGAAACTTGGCAGGTGGAGGTATTGGAGGCCGGGGAAGGTTCCTATTATGGTTTGGGACCCCTCCCCCTAACAGGAAGGGGGGGAGGGGCCTCCCAAACAAAAGACAATTTTTTGCATAACTCGAGAACCAATCAAGCAAATGGTATAAAATTTGGCATGGGGTGGTATTTGGAAACGCGGAATATTTCAATGAATTTTAGGTACCCCTCCCTCCTCTCAGTGGGCTGATAGGAAGGGGGGAGGGGGGCTACCTTACAATTTTTCATATAACTCGAAAACTAATCAAGATATTGGAACCAAATTTGGCATGGGAAGGTATTTTGATACGAAAAATATTTCAATGATTATTTGAGACCCCTCCTTTTTTTGCAGTTGAAAGGGGGAGCCACCTCTTTCATATTTTTTTACATAACTCAAAAACTAATAAAGCAAATGGAACCAAATTTGACATGGGAAGGCATTTGGATACGAAACATATTTCTATGATTATTTGAGACCCCTCCCTCTTTCCAGTAGGGAGATATAAAGGGGGGAGGGGCCCTCTTATAAATTTTTTAAAATTAATTCAAAAACTAATCAAGCAAATGGAACCAAAATTGGCATGGGCGGATATTTGGGAACGTGACATGTTCTAATGATTGTTTGAGACCCCTTCCTTCTTCCAGCGGGGAGAAAGGAAAGAGGGAGGGAAGTTTCATACAATTTTTATTACATAACTCAAGAACTACAACAGCAAATGAAACCAAATTTGGCATGGAACGATATATGGGTACAAGAAATGCTTCTATGAATATTTGGTATCCTTCACTCTTTCAAAAAGTTGGATGAAAAGGGGGAGAAGAGGTCTCTCTTACAATTTTCAGTATAACTGGAGAGCTGATCGAGCAAATTGAACCATATTTGGCATGTGAGGGTTTTTGGATACTAGAAATGTTTCTATTAAAAATTGAAGCTCCACCTTTTTTCAGCGGAAAGATATAAAGGGGGAGAGGGGGGTTTCCATACAATTTTTTTGCATAACTCGAGAATTAATAGAGCAAATGAAATAAAATTTAGTTTCAAAAAGTACTTGAGTACAAAAAATATTTCTATGAATATAAAGTTCTCACCCCTACATTCAATGGGGAGAACGGAAGGGGGATGGTACTTTCTTTCAAGTTTATGCATAAGTCAAGAATTTACAACGCGAATAAAACCAAATTTGGCATGGGATGGTATTTCAATACGAAATTTTTTTATGTCAAACAATTCTTTTCTTACAGTGGGATGATGGAATTGGGAATAAAGGAAGGGAAGAGGAAAGCTTACATTAAACTTTTTTTTTACAAAATCCAACAAATGGACAAAACTTAACATGGAAAATCATTTTGGTATGGTTCTATGATTATCTGACACACCATCCTCTTTTCAATGAGTAGGTACATAGGAGGAGGGAGGTTAGCCCAAAACAATTTTGTTAGCATAAGTTCTCAATTTATGCTAACGAAGCCAACAAAACGAAAAAAAAAATGGGTATGATTATTAAAGATCACGAACTGCTTTCAGCAGGTTGGGGGGAGGACAGGGGGGGGGGGCTCTCTTATCTGTTCTGGATTTATTTTGCATAAATCCAGAACATATCAAGCAAAAATAGCTTAATTTTATCAGTTGGATTGTTTGCGTACGTTTAATTTGAGACCCTCCTTTTTTAGGGCGAAGCTTAAAGAAACAGATTAAAATTATCAGATCTTTAAAACAAATTTATAGATCAAGATTCAGAATATTAGTTTAAGTTATTTTTGTGTTGCAATGAATTATGTTATAATTTAATCTAAAATAATGCCAACAAAACAATAAAAATTTGAATAAATTCTGAAAATATCATTCGATTTTAAAAGCAAGGCACACCGGGTCAGCTAGTATGAAATATAAATCGATATCAATACATCTCATCTTGATATAATTTTGTTATTTTCTGCTGATCGGGTACCCAAACTTTTTAAGATTTGTGCAAATTCGAAACAATACATGAAAGTTTGAGTGCAAGGCAGGAGACAATTCAACCTTGCACACAAGCATTTGAGTCTAAAGCAAACATTGCCTGCAAGCACATAGAATGCAGAGAGAGCTTGTAGCATACTTGCGTAGCTGGATTTCCAAGCGGTGAGCTCGGGTTCAAGACTTCTTAAGAACATTGTTATTGAAATGTGAGCTAGTAATAAAAATAAGCTTGATCAAATCAATTCAAAGCAATAAGCCAAAATGGTTATTTTTCTCGCTTTTTCGGAATGTGTACAAATGATTTTTTTTTAATCTGATTTGAAATTGTTCACCAATTAATGTGAACTTTTAGCAAACTTCAAAGTTCGTTTCACTACTGCTGCAGAGGAGTCGTTCATGAATACAAGATTGAGCTGATCAAGCTTGATAGAAGATTTATTCTGAACTTTTGGTTGTTTGGGTTGAGGCACCCCTAAATCAAGTCCGAGCTGAAATTTTGAACATGCCAGGTTTTTTGGACCAATCTAAAAATATATGTAGTCCGTTTTTGAAATTTTGAATGCCCCTTTTCGCTGCCACCCTCATCCCAGCAAACAAAACATTGCATTGGAAATGATAGCTCAGGTCGTTAATAACGTTACTGCTAATCGCAATTCCTACCAAATAAGTTAAAGGTCGTAAAAATTGTTTCTCGAAGTCGGTTTAAATCGGATATGATAAAAAGGCCGCCAAGTTTGCAGATTCTGAAGACGATTTCGCTCCATTTCTTTTCCCGCCTGGGCTTCAAGTGAGAGAACAGTCTTGTTGTTCTCTCTGCGGCCAGCAGTGCCACCAGATTGTTGAAAAACAGATGGTGTTTTAAAAGTATTGTCTAATATTGCAACGGTTTGCATGTGTTGAGAGCAAAAACCGGAGGAGTGAGATGGAGAGAGAAGATACACCAACGTTCACACAAGCATCTTTTAAATATGTGCTCGTGAATCTCGTTTTTAAGCTTTTTTCTTCAGATTTAAGCTTTTTTTTGCCTTGAGATGCCATAGGAGATGAAAGCTTAAATCTGAGGAAAACAGCTTAAATCTGTCAAAAAATGGAAAAAAGGGGAAATCTGAGAGATGTGCTCCATACGGTTTGAATAACATTGCCGGGATGTGCTTATTGTGCGGAAAAATGAGTAAATTTGTGTAAAAATTAGAGAAACCAGTGCTCAGAGAGGAAGAAATGGTGCAAATTGTTGAAAATTGTGCCGTAATTGTGGAATTTTGATCATTACCATTCCAAATACAAAGAATTCTCTTTCCATCTCAGTCCCCCGGTCGAATATCGTCCAATTCAGCCAGAAGTTGAAAATATGTATACATATTATTGTCTCCAGTTTGGCAGGTAAGTTCAGTTTTTTCGAGTTTCAGACGATCATCTTTTAATGTATATGAACGTTTAACAAAGTTGTTGAGAAATATACATACAAAATTGTAATCTGGGATGTTAATGTGTTAATTTTGTATTTTGAAAGAGGCTTTTGTCGACTTAACAAAACCAAATTACAATTCTAGAAATTATGTCGTCAAAACTGCATGGACTAAATTGGAATAGGGTCAATATGAGAAAAATACTCTAAATTAATGAACCATAAACTTAAAACTTGGTGTATTTGTGTGGCACGACAACGTCGACATACTGACGTTTTGAGATCGCTTTAGATCAAGGGCAAATTCATTTCCGTTGCTGCCGCGTTGAAGATCAACTGTTGGATGTTTTTTTTCGACTGGATGACTGAGAGAGTGACTAATTCTTCCAGCATTATTCAAAAGTGTGGGGGAGGAGAAAGTTTAGGGTGTACCCGTCTAAATTAAATAATCCACCCACAAGGCGATAACTTTTATCTATCCGTTTAGGTTACGACCAGGCGTTGGAAACCCGAAAAAAAAAGAAGTCCGGACAAGCGGAGGAACTGCGTTGTTGTGCGTGGGAATCGTCAGCCCAACTGCTGCTGCAGTTTGAGATGGTTTGAGGACGATGGAACAGATATGTATGTCAGCCTGCAATCTCATGAAAAGAAGAGAACACTCATATGTGTGCTGTGGTGGCATTGATGGTTGATAATTGGAAAGTTTTACTGGATCGGTGACATGTTAACAGCAGTAAGGGAACGAATGCTCAGCAAATGCAAACGGCCTGAAGCTCTACCATCTAAACCAACAACACCCTCAACTGGGGTCCAACAATATTTTTTTCGTTTCTTCTTTATCCAAAACAGTCTCGATTACAAACCGCAGAATGTTTGTGGGTTAACCGGCGATATGGGTTGTCCATGTCCACCAGAGTTAAGTTCCGTCGGGGTTTTTGTCGTAGATTAGCACTTGTTGTTGGAAAATCCATGTAAAACGTAAGTTATCAAAATGAATACGAAATATTAAATGGAACTGTGGCGCTTTGTGGGCGCTGGAACAACAAAACATCCGAACAGCCAAAACGATTCGTTCCCAACGTTTGGTTTTGGAACCAGTTTGGAGGTTCTAAACTTGATGAATTTGATTCTACAACAACTAGTGTAGAGGTATGTAAAGGTATAAGTTAAAGTTTTCGAACAAATTAAACGTTTTGTGACTTTTCACCCAACACTCAAATACCTGTTTAGTAACACCAAAATTATAGACGGATAGAAGATTGGAAGAAGTTAAAAAGAGTTGAAAATGAGCGATAGAGAATTTTATGGAAGCATTTCCATCACACATTAAATTGTTGCCAGTATGGAGCAACTCTGTTAAAGAAGTAATGCCAGATACACCCAAAATTCAGCCTTTACTCCAATTATGAGTTCTCAATATTCCAACTTCATTGGCATAAGATGTGAACGCAAGTGGCGATGAATCGATTTGAGACTGCCGGCATTAAACTACCAGCGCAACCACATTGCGTATGACTTAATAAAACAGTCTGAATTTAAGTCGGACCACCAGCTTAAATCAATTAATATTAGTAAATTTTTATCGTTATTTTTGAATATATTTTTTAAATTGATTTGAACTTCTTTGCAATTCTTCGTTCTTCTTATAAGAGACATAATTTGCATTGTTTTTTTTTTACAAAAACGCATATTTTCAAGGGCCTTTCACGTCTTGTAAAAGTTGATGGTACTTCCATTTGAAAGTCTCTAACGATAACTAATGGTCAAATTTTTTGTATTTTTGAAAAGTTTTTTTTATCAATTTAAATTTTAAGCTCGGAATAAGATCAATGCATTGGGATGCAGAGCAAAGTTTAAAATTTCCATAATTTAAGGATTTTCTCGAAATATCTTATTTACAGTTTTGATTCCCAGTTCTTGATTTCTTAAACAATTTCCAAGAGTTTTCTTAATTAAATTAAAATGCCACTGCATGGATTTGATAAGATTTGATAGGATTTCTAAAGCTGATTTCTGAAAATTTCGTGACATTGATAATGTAAATTGCCGATATCCATTCCAAAAATGACTTAATTTATCAACGTTTGGCATAATTTTTCGAAACAAAAATATTTCACTTCTTAATGGTTTCATTTTTTGTTAATATTTCAGTGCAACCGAAACAAACCAGTTTTTGAAAAAAATTAAAAAATAAATAAATCAGAAATAAAACTTATCTTCCGGAAATATTTACCATAAGGCATTATTTTTGCATGAGGTTTAAAAAACAAACACTATGCGGTTGGACATGAGATGCTCGTGCTCAGTTGTAGATTTAAAGCATTCTAGATTGTCCGGTTTATTCCTGGATATTCAAGAAATAATTCGAGACAAATCCAGTCGGGCCCGAACGTACGAATTTTAGGGGAACCTGCCCGAATAGAGCCCACATTAACTTACATTAGTCGCGAAATTTAGCAAAAATTCAAATTCAACTATGATTTATTGTGATGTAGATATGGATGCAAAAATGAATTTATAGAATTATTGTCTTTAACATTGGTAAATTGTTTAAAGAACCAATGAATTTGGAAGAAAAATTGAAATTTCAAGGGACTCAGTTCAACTTTCTCTGATTTTGTTCGAGTAGTACTTTAATTTAGCTCAAATTTTGCGGTTTTTGGATGGGAAAATTTGAAATCATATGCCCGATTTTTGCAAGGTTTTTCAAAAAATCGACCAGAGATGTCTGGCCCGGATATGTGCAGGTAAAATTTTGGAATGATTTTACGCCTTACGATTTTTTTACTTTTCTAATCCGATCTCAAGCATATAATGAATGCTTCAAATACTAGATAAAGGTCAAAAATCTTTGTGATTGTGGGACAAATGAAAACACAATCCAGTGAAAAGCATGTTTCATGAAGTCTTTGACATATAATTCTTTTTGATTTTTTATGAACTTTTATTCTATGGTAATTCGCGATGTTATGTAAATATTTGACGTTTTGTAATTAAGAGAAAATATATGGCTGTTCCCAAAAGCTTCATAATTAATCTTAACTCTAATATGGAGGACATGGATTTGCTACTATTTGCTTAATAACTTCCATAAACATATAACAGGTTGACAGATTGCCCGGTTTTATCCGGCTTAGCCCGGATATTTGATACAAAATTTGGGAACAGTCCGGCCCGGCCCGATTGCCCGGATTTCATTAAAAAATGCCGGATTTTGCCCGGTTTTTTTTTTTCAATTTATTTGGCAAACCAAACAACCAAAAAATTAATTGTGTTGATTTTGCAAAAATAATCATGAAAGGATTTTATCGCAGCCTAAAATACGATTTAAAATGTTTATGAATTTTGATTAAAAAATATTTTTTTCAATTTTTTTTATCTTGATTTTTGTTGAGTAATTCCTGGGTTTTGACAAAATTTGCCCGGATATTTTGCAAAAATAATCATGAAAGGATTTTATCGAAGCCTGAAATACGATTTAAAATCTGTTTATAAATTTTGATTAAAAAATATTTTTTTCAATTTTTTTATCTTGATTTTTGTTGAGTAATTCCTGGGTTTTGACAAAATTTGCCCGGATATTTGCTCGGATTTTCAGTCGTCATTTTAGAAATGAAATGCCCGGATTTAGCCAGATTTAAAAAAATGCCCGGATTGTACGGCCCGGATACGTGCTGAAAAAAATCTGGCAACCTTACCATGAACAATATGTATTTAGTAAAAAGTCGAGAAATTTTAATCAATTTCAAAAAACCTTCGCGGGCCGCATATGAGTGTGAAGTGGGCCGCGCGTTGCTCATCACTGATCTACAGTATCTATGTATGTATTGTAATTTGCAGATAAATGTATCCTTTGGCAGGCATCCCAAGCAACCAAAAGGCACATATTTACTTGAATGAAGGCATTGAAAGTTACATATTGGCTGACAAAGAGAATCAACTGCCCAATTCCCTTTAGTGAAATTTATGTACTCAATAATGAACTTGAAAGTTGTGAAAGTGATCAATATGTACGTTTTATGTGACTTGTTTTGCCCAATTCCCATGAGTGAACTATATGTACTCATTAACAAACCTGAAAGTTGCAAAAGTGATTTATACGTACGTTATACGGGAATTAAGTCACATAAAGGGCACAAAAGTGCTCAAAAGGGGATTTGGTAAGTCACATAAAGGGCACAAAAGTCCTCAAAACGGGATTTGGTAAGTCACAAAAAGTGCATTGCTTTCAAAATCAAATCACCACTTCGAGTTTTTATTTCAGTTAGAACAACATCTAGGCGTCTTGTGGCAGCGTGTTCGATTCTCACCACAAAGGTCGGGGTTCAATCCTCAAGCCGGGAAAGTTTTTTTTAATAAGTAATTTGGTAATTGAGTGACAATTCTGATGCGATACTTGTAGGAAATGTAGCAAAGAAGCAATTGAGCAATTTGTCGAGTTTGAAATCCGTGTGGCATCATGGCGGCACCATGTACAGAACATAGTAAATAATCAAGAGAAGGTGATATGAACAGACGCCAAGGGTTCAGTTGAGATAAGAGAGATTTTTTTGCTAATTTTGCGATTTTTTGGAAGCTGAATTAAAAGGCCACTGGAAGCTGAATAGAACATCATTAAGGCTTGTTTTGGATCTTGAAAGTTTCAATAAGAACTTAAATTATGAGCAGCATAGAACGTACCTCATAACAATGATGGGGCTGAGTCACCGTTTTTGTACCTGTTTTAGGGGACTTTTGGTTGCTTGGGCATCTCTTTCGGTGACTTGAAGAGCGACATTTAAATATCGATGATGAACAAAGTGTCTGGAAATGATTTATTTGGTCTCCTAATGCTACAAAATTGTTTCGTCATGTTTTGCAGGAGTTCAGAATCTTGTAGTTATAGAAAAAAGCTGTGGAGTGACATACCACTAACAACGTCTAGATCAGTGGTTTTCAAACTTTTTTCAATCACCGCCCTCTTTTGATGAATTTCCGTGTTCAACGCCCCCCTAAGAAAATTTTGTGAAAATTTAGCCACTATCAGTTGAAATTTCGAACTTACGTATGAAGATTACTAACTGCAGTACAATTAATAATTCTAGAGAAATGTCTATCTTTTCAGCTTTGAACGTTCATTATTCTTTATTTTGATAATATTCCTGTTCAAATTTTTATACGTTAGATAGATCAACTATCACACTTTTAGCTCACAAAATTGAAGTTTTCTATAATATGCATGACTTGAAATACAGCAATTCAACGAAAATCGAACTTTCTGAACTGCACCCAAACTGCAATATCTCAGAAACTACGTAACACCTTTCACGAAAATTTCGCAAAGTGATTGTTGAAAAATAAAACTAGCCTGTTTTTGAAAAGTTCTATAGATTGGATCAAAAGTTACGCGAGGTACAATATTTTAGTGTTGGATTGAAAAGTGCGATTTCTATATAATTTTGAAGAAAGGTTTGCATATGAAAAACATCATCAGTATAAGGAGTAGTATAAGTTGAAAGTTGAAGTGATAGTGGGCTCGCTTTCCATTTCTGTAGAATTATGTACGGTACTGTAGTTACACAAAATTTAAAATTTCAACAAAACTTCATACAATAATAAATTAACTTATGTATTTTCAAAGAAAAAATTATAAAAAAAACTCAAATTCCAGTACAACTGAGCAGAAACATCTTGTATACATAATTTTGTTATTCTACTGTACAAAATCTACAGGTCTAAAATATTAACAAAATGATTAAGGATGAATTCCAGTCATTCTATTCATAATGTAATGAGCTGTAGGTTTATAAGTTTCTAGTAAATATTTGATTGAATGAAAACTGTAATCTATAATTTGAGGAAAATATAATATGAAAAACGGATAAAACGAATACACGGAAGCGTGTTTTCTTCAAAAACCGTTTTATGCACATAATCGCTCTTTGCTTCTGGGGGTTTCATGGTTGAGAAAGTTTGGAAATCACTAAGTAAGTAGTAACGAAATTATTTATCTAAAATATATATCTGATGTATTTAAAGTTTCGAGAAAATTATCTCACTTTTTTTCAAGCTCTAGATTTAATAAGACATTTACATTACATTTAAAATTATACTTCTCATATTTTCATAATACAGAGAAGCAAATTTGTTAAATGCAGTGATAGTTGTTTTTAGTTTGTGTTAATGACATCCTGAACGACGTAAAGGAAAAATAATAAAAATGGTCAATAACTGCTTGAAAACTCAAATTACAGATTTTTTTTGTTAAGTGTTTAAATTTGCCTGTGAAGCGAAAATCAAACCTTTTTTGAAGATTCATAGAAGGAAAGATAAGTTTTGATATTTAGTCTTGCATCGATCCTAAGTTAAGTAAGTTCTCCATTAATCACATCTTGAACTTTGAACTATCATTTCAATTTTTACCTGTTTCAAAATTATTGCTATCAAAATCTATATAGCTTCGCTGCCCACCAGAGCCCTTCCAACGCCCCCTCCCCCCCCCCCCCCCCCCCAAATTCAAAATTGGGCTCACCGCCCCCCCCCCCCCCCAATTCAAAATTGGGCTCACCGCCCCTTCGAAACTCTCAATGCCTCCCCTGGGGGACCAATTTGAAAACCTGTGGTCTAGATGAATTAAGATGAATTAATAAAAAGTAAAAATAAAAAAAAAAACTTTTAACTTTATGTACAGTTCAAAATTGTTGAATATTGTTAAATTATTGATTACCCTTGTCGGACTGAAGAAAAAATATAAACCGTGTCTGCTCCAGAAAAAAAATTAAATAAACTTTCGGGTCAGACCGCATTTAACCAGCCTTGGTCCGAGACCGAAGCAGACCGACCGACAACAAAACCGCACCAGGTCGTATCATATCAAAAACGAAACCCGGTCGATGATGATGAATAATGAAAGTGTTCTAAATTGTCGCAAATGGGAAATGTAGTAGACTGGCCTCCATTCATTTCTCATTCATGTGTCGTGATCCGTGCGATATGAAGATAATGTGCCGAACGGGGGTATCTCATATGGGTGTGTTCCACAAGTTGTTATTTTTTTTTTAAATTTAAACCGAAACCGCTAAACAAACACACGAAAGTTGTTCCGTTTGCAGAAATGATTCCAAAGTCATGTGGCTGCTGATGGATGATGACAGTTGATTTACAACGCCCGACAATAACCTTTGAAGTGTTATTAGGTCAGCACTCCGCGCCAGTGTGAATTTCAATTGAAACCAGGTCAAACATTTTGAACTTCGGTACGTACTTGTCAAATTATTGTATCTGCTGATGACTTGAATGATATTTTTATCGAGCAACTTTTACGATAATTTTTAATTTTCTTTTATTATTGTTGTTCATTTTCTCATTTTTATGGCAATTCAACGGACAATCAGAAAACAGAAACGACAGTATAAAATGTACGCAAATTGTGATAGAGTCATTTACCTTGACCATAACAGTTCAGACGAAGCGACATAAAAATTTAAAAATCATCAATTCAATTGTCGCGCTCTGACACTGATATGGACAATGACCTTTCTGGGCATCTCAATCAGTCAGACCCAGACAGAATGATTTTTAGCTTCAGATTGACGAATCAGAACAAAACAAGCGATAGCAAAAATTTGTCTAGAAAAAAAAACTTGAGCCTTCTGTAAAAAAATTAATACCAAAATTTTATTTTATTTATTTCTTTACATAGATTTCAGGCTCACGACATAACCCGATGAGCATACTAAAGTTTACTAAAAATATGACACAACATAACATTACATACCGTAACAACAAAGGTCAGTCCACAGTGGTTATTATTTGTCTGTTGAAATATATAGTATAGCATTACACGTCGAAACAACAAAACTCAGCCCAAAATAGCTATTATTTGTCTGTTACATTACACAGTCCAGTATTACACATCGCAACAACAAAACTCAGCCCACAGTGGCTATTATTTGTCTGTTATATTACACAGTTCAGCATTACACATCGTAACAACAAAACTCAGCCCACAGTGGCTATTATTACACAGTCCAAAATAACACATTACATTTTTCGACCCTCGAAAATCACCGTCGAGATATTTAAAGTGTTATTACGAAAAAAAAATTTTTTTTTTCCAAAAATCTACGTTTTGGGACTTGACCGTTTTTCTGAAATTCACCTGTTTTTCAGGAAACCGACAATAACCCAGAGAATCGATTTTGAAAAAAAAACTTTTTTTCGAGATATCACTTCAAAGATCTCGACGTTTCATGAATTTTTTAACCATTTAGCATCAAAATTAAAAATATCGATTTTCTTAATTTCCTTTGGTCCTTCCTTGGGTGATTTTTGAGGGTAAAAAAACCGAAACTTTGAGCGCTTGGCACCCCTAAAGCAAGTCCGATTTAGCTGAAATTTTGCACAGGTTAGTTTTTTGGGCCAATCTACAAAATGTTATTAGAAAAAAATACGGCGAATTTAAGTTGACCTCATTTTGATCCGAACACCCTGCATGTTTGATTTAGGTCAAGAATATGCAAAAATAGTGTCAAATTCTTTTAAAATTTATGACACATGATGAAAAACATGCGAAAAAAATTCGCCTTGTCTCCCGGTGAGACTTGAACCCACATCTTGCGCCTCTCCGGGGCCCATGTATTAACATTCTACTACAGGAGACCAACCTGGCGTATGAATATTATACTGGTTGAGTGTCGATGTCTATCGGAATGAAGGGAATAGTTCTCCCATGTGATCATAATCATTTTTCTTGGTCTATATCTATTCCCATCTTTTCATCTTACGGTAGTTGGACTCAAATTTGGATATTTTAGGCACGGCAAGATTTGCATTGCCTTCTCATATACTGCACGGGTTGTCAGTTATGATGAGAAATGATGCGTTTGCCGTATTTGGATATCCAACCAAATTCGGTGTTTGGCACCGCCTTATTTTCTATTTTTAAACTGTGACCCAAAGATGGGTCTTGACTCAAACATTCAGTCAGCGAAACTTTTTTTGTAGAGAAATGAATCCAACTTAGATGAAATTTCAGGGACTAGATATGGGAAAATTGATGTTGAAAAACATGCGAAAAAAATTCGCCTTGTCTCCCGGTGAGACTTGAACCCACATCTTGCGCCTCTCCGGGGCCCATGTATTAACATTCTACTACAGGAGACCAACCTGGCGTATGAATATTATACTGGTTGAGTGTCGATGTCTATCGGAATGAAGGGAATAGTTCTCCCATGTGATCATAATCATTTTTCTTGGTCTATATCTATTCCCATCTTTTCATCTTACGGTAGTTGGACTCAAATTTGGATATTTTAGGCACGGCAAGATTTGCATTGCCTTCTCATATACTGCACGGGTTGTCAGTTATGATGAGAAATGATGCGTTTGCCGTATTTGGATATCCAACCAAATTCGGTGTTTGGCACCGCCTTATTTTCTATTTTTAAACTGTGACCCAAAGATGGGTCTTGACTCAAACATTCAGTCAGCGAAACTTTTTTTGTAGAGAAATGAATCCAACTTAGATGAAATTTCAGGGACTAGATATGGGAAAATTGATGTTGAAAAACATGCGAAAAAAATTCGCCTTGTCTCCCGGTGAGACTTGAACCCACATCTTGCGCCTCTCCGGGGCCCATGTATTAACATTCTACTACAGGAGACCAACCTGGCGTATGAATATTATACTGGTTGAGTGTCGATGTCTATCGGAATGAAGGGAATAGTTCTCCCATGTGATCATAATCATTTTTCTTGGTCTATATCTATTCCCATCTTTTCATCTTACGGTAGTTGGACTCAAATTTGGATATTTTAGGCACGGCAAGATTTGCATTGCCTTCTCATATACTGCACGGGTTGTCAGTTATGATGAGAAAAGATGCGTTTGCCGTATTTGGATATCCAACCAAATTCGGTGTTTGGCACCGCCTTATTTTCTATTTTTAAACTGTGACCCAAAGATGGGTCTTGACTCAAACATTCAGTCAGCGAAACTTTTTTTGTAGAGAAATGAATCCAACCAAGAAAAATGATTATGATCACATGGGAGAACTATTCCCTTCATTCCGATAGACATCGACACTCAACCAGTATAATATTCATACGCCAGGTTGGTCTCCTGTAGTAGAATGTTAATACATGGGCCCCGGAGAGGCGCAAGATGTGGGTTCAAGTCTCACCGGGAGACAAGGCGAATTTTTTTCGCATGTTTTTCAACATCAATTTTCCCATATCTAGTCCCTGAAATTTCATCTAAGTTGGATTCATTTCTCTACAAAAAAAGTTTCGCTGACTGAATGTTTGAGTCAAGACCCATCTTTGGGTCACAGTTTAAAAATAGAAAATAAGGCGGTGCCAAACACCGAATTTGGTTGGATATCCAAATACGGCAAACGCATCATTTCTCATCATAACTGACAACCCGTGCAGTATATGAGAAGGCAATGCAAATCTTGCCGTGCCTAAAATATCCAAATTTGAGTCCAACTACCGTAAGATGAAAAGATGGGAATAGATATAGACCAAGAAAAATGATTATGATCACATGGGAGAACTATTCCCTTCATTCCGATAGACATCGACACTCAACCAGTATAATATTCATACGCCAGGTTGGTCTCCTGTAGTAGAATGTTAATACATGGGCCCCGGAGAGGCGCAAGATGTGGGTTCAAGTCTCACCGGGAGACAAGGCGAATTTTTTTCGCATGTTTTTCAACATCAATTTTCCCATATCTAGTCCCTGAAATTTCATCTAAGTTGGATTCATTTCTCTACAAAAAAAGTTTCGCTGACTGAATGTTTGAGTCAAGACCCATCTTTGGGTCACAGTTTAAAAATAGAAAATAAGGCGGTGCCAAACACCGAATTTGGTTGGATATCCAAATACGGCAAACGCATCATTTCTCATCATAACTGACAACCCGTGCAGTATATGAGAAGGCAATGCAAATCTTGCCGTGCCTAAAATATCCAAATTTGAGTCCAACTACCGTAAGATGAAAAGATGGGAATAGATATAGACCAAGAAAAATGATTATGATCACATGGGAGAACTATTCCCTTCATTCCGATAGACATCGACACTCAACCAGTATAATATTCATACGCCAGGTTGGTCTCCTGTAGTAGAATGTTAATACATGGGCCCCGGAGAGGCGCAAGATGTGGGTTCAAGTCTCACCGGGAGACAAGGCGAATTTTTTTCGCATGTTTTTCAACATCAATTTTCCCATATCTAGTCCCTGAAATTTCATCTAAGTTGGATTCATTTCTCTACAAAAAAAGTTTCGCTGACTGAATGTTTGAGTCAAGACCCATCTTTGGGTCACAGTTTAAAAATAGAAAATAAGGCGGTGCCAAACACCGAATTTGGTTGGATATCCAAATACGGCAAACGCATCATTTCTCATCATAACTGACAACCCGTGCAGTATATGAGAAGGCAATGCAAATCTTGCCGTGCCTAAAATATCCAAATTTGAGTCCAACTACCGTAAGATGAAAAGATGGGAATAGATATAGACCAAGAAAAATGATTATGATCACATGGGAGAACTATTCCCTTCATTCCGATAGACATCGACACTCAACCAGTATAATATTCATACGCCAGGTTGGTCTCCTGTAGTAGAATGTTAATACATGGGCCCCGGAGAGGCGCAAGATGTGGGTTCAAGTCTCACCGGGAGACAAGGCGAATTTTTTTCGCATGTTTTTCAACATCAATTTTCCCATATCTAGTCCCTGAAATTTCATCTAAGTTGGATTCATTTCTCTACAAAAAAAGTTTCGCTGACTGAATGTTTGAGTCAAGACCCATCTTTGGGTCACAGTTTAAAAATTTATGACACATTTTGGAAAAAATATCCCTCATAAAAATCAACCATAAACGGAAACCATCTTCTAGCTGAAAAAATCTACAAACGACAAACTTATTGAATTTAAGTACTCTTTCCAACTCATTTGTAACGGTTTGACTAGGCAATGTCACTGCAAAACGAAAACAACAATGCAAACCGCTTACCCATCATTAAGTTGCATTTTCGTAGAGATGGTTGATGGAGGAAATAAACTGTCACCGGGAACAACAATTCCGCGTAATGATGCTACAATAACAATCAGGTTCCGTTTAAGCAGTTCGAAACTAACTGCGGCTTGACCATGTGATCCACGGAACATACATTTTCACTGGAATTTTATTCTATTAATGAGAAACAGCAAAACTTTTACAACACAGCTTTTTTGTATTTCGAACTTTTACTCAGTATTCAAACCCTCGTTTAACTCACATTTTGGGTTAAAGTTACACAAAATGATTTACAGTACATTCAATGATGGTAAAAAATGCTAGAATTAAACAATGTATTTATACCTTTTCAAAGGAAAGTTTCCCAATGTAAAAGGGCAAGTCAACACCTACATAGGTAATGCTTGATTGATTCAAAGTTTCAACTTTGATCCGCTCATATTTTTTCTACCTTGTTTTGGTATCGTTTTATATTTCGTTAAATTCATTGGTTAGTTTGGCTTCAGTCGAAGTTTTTTCTCCGTTGGTTTTTTTTTTTGGTTTTATCTCTCAGCTAAACGAAACCGGTTGCCTTTTTGAATACTACCATTCAATGGAGCAAGCAACTGAGGCGTGAAATTAACGTCATATTTCCGCCGAGGCGCCAATAACGATGCCGGGGCTGTTAATGCAAAATTATTGTCTGCGGTTTAAAAACGTGTGAAGGAAGGAATTGTGAATTTTAGTTGCTCCTTTTTTTTGGTCAATTGAGGAAAAAAATCTGCAGGTAAATAAAAACTGCAACAACCTTTTGGATGTAGGTATGAGTAAGTGCGAATCGAAAATCGTTTGCTTTGGACAAGAAGCAGCAAGCAGAGAGAATGAAGTTTTGCTGATTAATGGAATGGAGAAATATCAGAATGGTTGGTAGGTATACAATGAAGCTCGAGATGTTTTCAGTCGGGGTCGAGTGGATGAGTAAGATTACCGCAATGCGGTAGTAGAGTGACTCATCGGATGTGTTTTGTTTACAAAACGAATTTTATTCATAAAGAAAAACAGGCACAATGAATACTCAGAACTTTTTCACGTGATGAAATTGGTCCATACATTAAAAATGAAGATTTAGGCACGTATAAATAAAAATAACTCAATTGATGAAAAGTTATCTTTAATTGTTTAGGTATGAAACAGATAAAAACGTGTTAATTGATACTGATAGTGCTTGTTTGGAATAAAAATCAAATGTTATGTATAATATGAAAAACCCCACTCCCTCCCCCTTCGAATTTTTCGAAAATCTAGAAGGGAGAAAAAATAAAATTCAAGGTATTTTATTGACAAATTTGATAAATTTTTCGAAAATCAAACAGCTGAGAGACCGAAAGTTCAACTTGAAAAAAATGGGAATTGTATCACCTTTTGCATTCGACATTTTTTCAACTTTTCGATCTAAAATAACTTGATTTTTAATTTTTTTTGTGATGTTGATTGTGTTTCAATTTATTGAAAATTTGGATTATTTTTTATTATCTCATTTATTAGTCTATGTGGAACTACACTGCCGCTCATAGCAAGTCCGTCCCATTTGCGTTTTTGTTGAGTTGAGAAAACAGCAATTGAAATTTGTTACTTTTTTTTGAGAAATTTCGTATTTTCCCGTGGTTTTGATGGCAGCAATCAACAGCATTTGTTACGTACGTGACAAACAAATACTTTTGCATCATTTCTCGTTCAAAAATACCAAAATTTGATTTGTTTGCGTTGAAAATTATGCTCTGGGACGCATATGCGATTATTTTCATGGTAGGTATCTAGCAAAAATGATAGCAAGTCAGTCCCAATCCATAGCCAACTGCAAACGCTGGTGAAACAACAAGGCTAGAAGAGAGCTTGTCCTGGTCTATCGGAACCTATTTCTTTGACAACCTAGGGTAAGCATTCCAGATTGCCTAATTTTAATCAGGCTACCGGATCTTTAAAGAATAAATGGAAAAAGCCCGGTCTGGTCCGGTTGTCCGGATATCGAGGGAAAAAAACCCGATTTTTTCAGAATTTTTTCTACAATTTTTGCACAATCCAAACCAAAAACTCTTATCTCAATCCTGAAATGTATTATTTTTGGGACAAATTACTTCGAATATTAAACAAAATAGCTTCGCATACATTTTTGGAATAGTAAAATAAGATTTGAACGCCCGCCGTTGATGTGTCTTGGTAAAAAAATCTGTTTTCATGTGTTTATTTTTTACCTTTTCTCTTGCCTTTTATAAAAAAAAATACCTGGATTTTGACCGGTTATGGCCCGGTTTTTTAGTTTGAAATTTAGAAATCCATTGCCCAGGAGATTGCCTTATTTTTGGATAAAAATGATCGAATTTTCCCGGCCGGATACGTTCAAAAATAAGCTTAGAAAGCTTAATGTAGGGTATGAAGAAGACTGTAAGTAAAGACCTCGTATGTGTTATTATTTTATACAATTGAAATTTGAAAATTTCACTTTTTTATAACATACGAGAATTGCCGTAACTTCCGGGTAGATCTGTATCATATCCAATATAACTGCAGGCTGCTCAATTGTCACAGTATCAACGTTATATTTCAAAGCACACTACATGGCCGTCTATCACTATAATTATTACCTTCGGGACCGACTTGTGATGATTTTCTCGATGGGACCGACTTGCGATCATTTTTACGATGGGACAAATTTACTTGAGGTTTTTTTTTCAATGTTCATCAGAACAAAGTACTCAAAAATTTTTTTTCTCCTAAAACTACTGATAATTTTAAGGTGATTCCACGGATAAACTCAAAAATGATGAAAATGCAAATGGGACGGACTTGCTATGAGCGGCAGTACATTAACTCACAGTATTCTTTTTTTCTAGGATCATATTTTAGGAATTTCATAGCCACTAAACTTTGCTTCATTTAGTATAGGAACAAACTTTTGCTCATATTGTGGCGCTTCTGGTGGACGGATTTGGAAGCTCATGGCGCCAATGTGTCGGGAATTTTGTCAGCTTCACGTATGTATTTTTGACATTCCGCAAATCGACTGTACTACTCAACAAGGAAGCCGAGAGATGGGAAAAATTTGTGGCACAGTTATTTGGAAAATCCAAGAAGACGGGTACCTTCTGATGAACGATGAACCCTATGTCAAGGCTGCCTTCGGGCAAATACCAGGTCAAAAATTTTACTTGGCAATGGCTCTGCGGGATGTTCCAGCCAAATTTAAATTTGTTTCTGCCGACAAATTTCCACGAAAATTTATGATTTGGCAGGGCATTTGAAGCGGTGGCAAAAAAAAGAAGTTTTCGTCACAAATAAGACATTGACGTCGGAAATATACTGGAACTAGCTGACCCGGCAAACTTTGTTAAGCCTGTAATTTTTGAATATTTTTTTTATATTTTAGCACTGTTCCTTAGTCAGCCTTCCTTTTAAGTGTATAAAAGCTAGTGGTTACTTTGTATCAGAAAAAAAATCCAGAATTATGTTTCGAATTTCATTATTTTAAGTTAATTCAAAAAACCGCTAATGAAATGGAAAATATCATACATAAATTTATATTCAAAACTGGCAGTAGGTGACACAAAAACGCTCATACGATTTGCTCTAATAAGTTCGCTATTTTTTGTTTAGCGAACTTATTTTCTTGTTAAAGTAGCGTATAATAAAGTTCTGCTAATGATCAGTTCCGGTAACTTAAGAACGCTTAATCTATCAAGTTTCAATTTAGTTTAGTCATCATTCCTATTCAAAAACTCCTATCTGATAAAGTATTTTAAAAATGTTGAAGATTGATTTCAACAGAAAATGGATCTTTTTTTCTGGAGTCGTCATAAATAGAGTTGTATTTTCGATTTGTGTTAACCTCTGTATTTAAATACATTACAGTTTTTTTAAACATGGTCGTTAGAATAGAAAAATTAAAAAATGGACCCGGAACATTTAATGAATAATGAATATAAAAATTAATTTTTAATTCGTTTTAATTATTTCAAATGTTTTTTTTTTCGGACTTTGCACTAAATTACATAATTGAATCTTATTGTGAATTTACAGAGCTTAGTTTGACAAATATGTAACAATTCAGAAAAAGTTACTACTCATTTCATTTTACAGCAACACTTTTCTAATCAATATAATGGGTGGTATGAAAAAAACTTAGTAATTGCTTTTGCTAAACTGAATCGAGCAGTCGAGCAGTCGCTTAAAGCAATTGCTTTGGTTGTTATGAATAAAGTTTTTTTGACAGCTGTTTTCTCAGTCAGGAGCTTTTACTTTTAGAACAAGCTAGTTTGGTATGAATAAAGCTCAAACCTGAAGCAATTGCTCGACAAATCTCATAGCAATTGCTTTATTTTCTAAGCATGCTCGGTAGCAGACTTTTCCAATAAAAAATTCTTTAATAACGTCATGAACTTATCAAATTAGCAATATTTCACTTCAAAACAATTCAAAAAGGTATTTTCAATATGGATAAAGAAAAGTCGAAGTGATAACCCAACTTTTTTCATATTCCTGTCGTTGTATGAAATCTTGTATAAATTCGTCTAAGATGACAATAAACAAATCAATTAGTAAATATTTAAAATTTAAAAAAATCCGGCTATAGTGGAAGAAGTCCCAATTGGCTCAAAGTAAGAAATAAATTGTAATAATTTAAAACATTATACAGATCTCTCATTTTTATATAATTTTTTATAATCCTAAGATTTAAAAAAAAATCTAAATTAAAATGCGCGCATATTGCCTATTTTTTTTATACATCGGATTATCCCGATCCGAATACATGTGGGAGAGCTTATGATAAATATTAAAGTTAGGCCATTTTTTGTTTGACAATATTCGAATATGTATTCATTTTACTTTAAACATCAACATACGAGCACGCATTAACAAAAAAAAATCCGGTCGTTCTTACACCCGCCACCCGCTTCATCAACTTCAAGGCTACTTTAGCCGTACTTTTCAATTTTCTGATCGTCTTCTTTCATTTTACTTTAAAAAACTTCAGATTCTGCTGGTTGGATAGCTCTATTTTTCGAAGCAAAAGCTATGTTCTAAGACTTTAGTACACATCCGCTAAGCAAATGTTTATTCATACCAAACTAAGCAAATGCTTTTGACTTTTGCTTTGATTGATTTCGAGCTAAGTAAAAGCTACCGAAGCAATTGCTAAACCTTATTCATACCACTAAATGTTTGAAAATGTCTTCGTGTCTTGTGTCTTCTTTGTGTCATCATTATCTTTTTTTCAATTTTCAGTTAGGGATTGGCAAGTTTCGCTAAGAATTAAAGAATTTAGAAAAAAAAGACTTTAAACTTTTTTGTATTTAGATTATTTTTCTCTTAACAGGCAAACCCTGAATGAAAGCAAATCTATTTTGAGTATTTGGAATAAAAATTCAAAATATTCACAAATTACTTAAATTTATAGTTTATGATCGTAAGATAAGAAACTGTAATCCAGACAGTTAAATTTAATTCTGAATTTTATTGTTAATTTGAATCAATATTCTAAATTTGGCTTTATGAATCTGGATTTTCAGTTATATTAAAACGTTAATTTAAAAGGTACGAAACTTTTTTTGTATTTTTGTGTATTGGTTCAGATCTATACTTAAATGTTCGAAATTTTAGGTGGCATGCTTTTTACTTAAAATTTAATTTTTATATTCTTTCAAGTTTTTAGTACTTGATGATATTATTGATTACGATCTTTTTTCTGATTTCTGAAACTGAGAGTTTGATCTAATATCAAGATGCTGTATAGCTAAAATTTTCAAAAGTTCCGATTTACCACTGAGCATGAAAGGTGGTGTGGATTTTCCAATGTTTCCTGATCCTCCAATCCATTTTTATGATAATCATTCAATTTACTTGGAATCACAAAATTAATAACCTTCAATTCTCAAACTAACCGGATAAAATCAACAAAAAATAAATTAAGGTTACCAGTTATATGACTTTCTATTGGTGTTACCAAAACTCATAAAAAATGATTTGATACTAAAATGTTTCAATTCAATCTCATTAAGTTGTTTTGAGTCTATTGGAAATTTTACAGCCATATGCTTGAGTTGCTAAAAGAATATGACATTCCAAAAAAAATAACGGTGAACGAACAAACATAAAAAAAATCTTAGAATTGCCTTGATTCTGATGCAAAAAATTACAAATTTTGTCAATATTCTTCGTACAGGTTTTGCTATGCTTCGTAGTTGCGGAACCTAATAGGGAAAATCACATTCAAGTATCCATTTTACTGGTGCCACGTGAAAAGTACACTTGCAACGAAAATGGGCACCAAAACTTCCTATAGAGAGATGGATGCACATCAGTAAGCTTTGATTACTTTTGGCGCCTTCCTACTCTGGGTGATTCGAATGAAAAAAATGGAAATTGGGTGCCATGACTTTTATTTGATACGAATAAAAACTAAAAATTAATTTTCAAATTCCACAAAAACATTTTCGAAATTATCTCTCTGTGTGTTTTTCTTCGCGTGAAGACGAACACAACAAAAAAAAATGCATGCAAATAGGATGATCCAGTGAAGAGTTTTGCGTGTTCGCACATTTCTGTATGGTCTGTCTCTCTCCCTGTTTTATATATATAGAAGAGTGTCTCCAAAAACGAAATTTTGCCGTTCATCCGATCCCACGACCATCCCGTAATGTTTTGGTTAAATTTGGCAAGCTGTCATTACAGCAAAGTCGTTCAAGAATGGTATGCCGAGAAAAGAGTCCGAAAAACCTTAACCTACCCAACTGCCCCCAGTTCCGACCTATTGAGAAATCATGAAAAGGAGACTCAAGGCGAAGGGAAATGTTGTCAAAAGCACCAATCAGATTAAGACCTTGTGGAATAAGATAGCTCAAACGATGGACGAAGAAGGTGTTCGCCACCTAATGAGCCGTCTTACAGGAAAAAATCGAAAATTCCATCGAAACCGGGACGAATAACTTCATCCGTATTTTTTTTTCTTAAAAATATGGAGAAAACGCTACATTTGTAAGACAAAAGATCTTTTTGTGACATGTCAATTGAATCCGTTCAGTATAAAAACTACAAATTGGGTCTCTACTATGGACTCGAAGTTCTAAAAAGTTCCTCAAATAGCCTTTTTGAGACATGTCCGCCATTTCATGAATATAAAATGTGAACGAACATTACAAAAGGGCATATAATCAATAAACCTTTTTTAGTAGCTTGGAAACTGTTGACATGTATAATTTATATTGAAATTTCAACACAGAACAACTTAAAGCTAGCTCGCAAAGGATTGTTTTTTTTAAAGAGTAAATTTTTTCACTTTAAAAAATTTCGTCCAACTGTATTTACTTACCACATATCGGGGGCTTTAGCCATTTTGTATTACCCATGGTCATAAAATACTCAAATAGGCATAGTTCCCGAAGGGAAAGAAGAAATCCTGAACAACCGAAAAACGATAAGGTTAATTTCGCTTGTCGTTCGACGCAAGTCGAAATTGTCGTCCCAGATGGTGCTTCCGGCAAAAAAAAATGATTTGACTGAACCTCTAACGCCCATCTGGGCTCATCAGAATTGAAATTTTTCGCTTAGAGCATCTTTTGAAAATGCCGGTAATATTTACCAAAAACTGTAAAAAATGTCAGTTATTTTTTCATGGAAAACCGTAAAATATTCGGTAAATAAAATATGAATGAGTTATAATGACTAGAATGGTTATGTTTCGAGTCAGAATGGTAGTTAAAGTTGTCAATTAGTTTTTTTTTCTTTATTATAAAGACTTTCAGCCTCGGGCTGGTTCGTCTTAAAATCTATGTTTGTAATCTGAATATGAATGACTGGAATGGTTATGTTTCGAACCAGAATGGTAGTTTAAGTTGTCAATTATTTACCAAAGTTGAACAACTTTAAGATATTGAATGAATGTGTTCCGGTTCAGAATGATCTCATATTGACTATATAGGTTGTACATCAACTATGATTCGAGACATGCATCTAGCGCAGCGGTCGGGGAACCGGGGTAAATTACCCAAATGGGGTAAAAGTGAGATTCCTGGGGGTAACAGTGAATATTTTGTCAGTGAAAAATGTATTTTTTCATACCGAAATTGTATAAATTTGTTGGTTTTATTTCGAAGTAAAGAATTTAGCGACATATGCAGAAGTGAATATTTCCCCCTGAGGCATTCAAATAAAACGCTTTGAGAGCTCGCTCAGTGTTTACGGATACAATACATGTACATTCATTCGTTTAAACCACTCCCTATTATACGTATTCTTTCCGAAAAACACAATTCGTTGTTTGGAGCGAACGGAGAATACTCAACGTTTGATGCATGGTTGCAACATGAACAGATTTTGTCTTAAAAGTACAGATTTTTGGACTTATTTTCGGTACAGATTTTGTACGTACAGATTTTCGAATTTTATGCAGATTGGTTCAGATTTTCATAATTCTCCATAAAGATTGTAAACATTGAATTTGAAGGATGGTCAAACTGATAATATTTGATTACAATAAGACTGAATTAACAAACGGTGGGAGCAAGTAGATATAGAAATGTTTATCCATAGTTTAAAGTTTCCTTGTACAAAATGTTGAAAACACAAACTTTGATATTGTTTGATAAGTCATATGTGGTTTTAAAACACATATTTAGACTCTCGGAAATGAAGTCGAAATTTTTATGATTGGTCAATTGTTGCGTATCTCGCTTATTTAACGGACATTTTTGAAAGTATAAATGTATTGAATAAAAAATTGCAAGGAAAAAACATTGATACCATTTTAGCGGAAGAAATGATGTCTGCGATTGGGTAAAAACTGCATTATTGGAGACAGAAAGTAGAACAGACAGTATCTATTGCAGACATCAAGGATGCAATTGTAAGATATCTTTTCGAACTCAGAAAGCGGTTTTCTGATTAATTCCAAATCTTGATACACGTACTGTCACTTGGATTGCAGATCCTATTAATTGTGAAATTGCTACGATACCAGAAGAACCTTCAGGTTTGGCAGGAGCAATTCTCGAACTTCGGTCTAATGCGGAAGCACGCATTCAATTTGAGAACAAACCAAATCTGTCGTCTTTTTGGATGTCAAAAGCTGCAAAGGCTTTCAAAAATTTAAAAAATTATTGCCCTTTGGAACAATATATTTGTGCGAACAAGGCTTTTCCACTCTAATTAACATAAAAAGGAAGAACAGAAATCGATTTGACGCTAAAACTGTATTCAAATCGCCCTTACATCAAAAAGTCCCAATTTTGAAGCAATTATTTCGAACATGAAACAACATCATTTCTCCAAAACGTAGAAGGTTGTTATAATTTTTTTCCGTGTTTTAAATAAAATTTTCTTTTGTACAACCAGTATTGCTATTTTTATTTCTACTATTATTAAAAAATTTTTTTCCATTATTTGTTACAGTACCCCAAATTGTTAATCCTCAATTGATTTTAATTTGTCCTATGTATGTATTTTATTACTATTATCATCGTTATGTATTACTAGGTTTTTTTTTATCAATATACTTAATAAATGATGTTTGAATTATTTTTTTTGTTATTGTTTTTTTTTCAAAATTATCATAGGGGGTTTTGGAGGGCATAATATGAAGAAGCTGAAAAAAACGATTTCATTTTTTTGCTCTTCGTCATGGGGTAATATCTACTTAAATTTAAATGTTTGGGGTAATTATTCAAAAGGTTCCCCGACCCCTGATCTAGCGTAATATGATGTGCATCATAAGTTTGAATTACCGAGCGTTTTACAGTTTCCGTTAAAAAATACTGACTTTTTGGTTAAATTTAGTTAGTTCTTCGATTAATATTGGTTGTTTGGTAAATATTAAAACTTTTTAATTTTTTCGGTAAAATTACCGGTATTTTGGTAATATGTATCGTTTTTTTTTAGTAATTTTTTTTCAGTTTTACGGTAATAGTCATCGGTATTTCAGTAATGAACACAGAAATTTCGGATAACTCTACCGTTTGTTCGGTAAACATTTTCGAACTTTTACACTTTTTCTGTAAAAATTACCAGTTTTTCGATAAAAGTTACAGACTGTTCGGTAATAATTAAAAATATTCCGGTAATTATAACTTGTGAGAGACCAAAAAAAGGCGAAAGATTTATTCGACATTTTGAAGAGAGATCAGAGTTCAATTATGACTGGTTGATCGGTATATATTACCGAAAATTTTTAGTTTTTCGGGTATACATTACCGGTAAATACAGGCAGTTCGGTGACTACTACCAGTTGTTTGATAATACAACGAACTATCACGTCGACAATTGTCAATATGCTGACAGGTTATCTGTCGAATTTCTTTTTTTTACCGAAATATTTCACAGCTGTACCTTATCGGCCATAAAAAAATAACCAAACAAATCAATGAACTCCATTTTTGTCTTTTTTTATTCAAATTCTGTTTTAACTTTTTGAAGTTAGTCGAGAGTTTTTTTACGTCTTCGAAGGTATTTAAGGAGGTAACTAAGATCTAAGTGCGATATAAATGAAATAAGTTCAAACAAACCTGAAGCCACTCTGGACAAAAACTACACACAATTTCTATGCAACCCACTTTATTCAATAATGTGGTAGTTTATTGACGTATGAACTGCGTTTTCCCCCTTTTGTTTGAGCTTTAACCATTCTACTTTCGCGTGAACTGTTATTTGAGATCCCTCTATGCAATGCATTGGCCTTTTAGAGGAGTCAGAGAAGTCATCAAATAAATAAGACGCCCGCCTTCGAGTCGGGCAGCAAACAGATGAAATATGGTACAATTACCAATTTTCAATGCAAATTGCAGTAACTGACCGATGATCAGATCATCTCGGTGAGCTGAGTCTGAATCATTCATTCGTTCCAGTTTTCGAAAGGGAAATGTTATTGTTGTGCAGTGTAGTCATCGTCGGACTAAGTCGGGGGAAACCTATCATTTCCGGTGCTTATCGCCCTACCCACTATTCTAAGCCCCACATACAGTAAACAGGACCAGGCGAATTTCTTATCAATTGCCTTTTTTAGAATGAAGTAGGAAAAAAATAGCACAAACAACTTACGCAACATCTGAGTGAACTAAATCGAGACGTCAAACTTGTCAAGCGCGCGTTAGTCAGACGGAATCCAAACGGTCCGGCTTCTGATAACCCAGAATGGCCCGTGGTCCGAGGAGTACCGTTCAACAAAACTGGAACCTGACATTTCAAACTTGTTCTCGATCGACCACTTTTGAAAGATCACCGAAGGTGATAAAGATAAACCTTTCCATTTTACCATCTGTACAAGCCTAGTGGTCATTTGCAGCTGAAATTTATTACCTTAAAACCTTTTAAACTAGCTTTCCCTCCTTTTGTCGCTTCATAAAGCCGAGAGATATTCATCATTTCTAAGATTGATGTCCGAATCATATGACAGTGTGTCATTCGAGCGCTGTTTGCTTGAGTGAGCACTCCTGCTGTTCCGAACGGATACTTTCTTTGAAGGTTTATATTATTGTCATCATCGAAAGCGATTGATCTATTTGAGCTGTCTGTCAGTCATTCGATTCTTGCCGCCGAACCTGGAATAAACCACCTATTCGAGACTTTAGCTTCTTAAATTTGCCAGCAGTGTTGCCAGGGACATAGACACGAAATTTTATCCATAAATTATGCTCAGCATTCGGAATTCAAAATTTATAGAACCTTTTTCAATGAGTTTGGTCTAAACCAAAAGTTTCTTAATAAGCGAGAAACTTCAGATTTTCTACTAGCTCAAACAATGCGAAACTTGCAGCTGACAGCCATCCCGGCACAGAAAAATTCTGGAGGCCACCCAGACACACGCTCGTGTACATGTACTTGGCCATGTTGTGGCATTGACCTTATAACTTACACGAATCATAACAACGCACGACACTGTCAGTCGTCCCGAATCGCGTGCTCACAATTTTATGTTGTTGATTTTTGCCTTTTTTTCGGGGGTTCTCCCTTTTAATGCTCTCGGTCGGAACTGGTATCACAAATGGGCCTAAGTACCGGGATTAAATTACACGGCCGATGAGTTTTTGGCCATGCTATGCCGGGGAATGGAAAAGAAAAAAAAACGGTGCAATTTTAAGAGAAGTTTGGATTTGTTTCGGGAAAATTTACAACAACTATGAACTGTTTAAGATTCCGTTAGTAAAATATTCCTTTTCATTGATTAAATTAATTAACTAATCTGTAAGTAAACAGTAAATTTTATAGAATTTATTTAAAAAAAATTAATTCCGAAACATTTTTAACAGCAGAAACGAATTTTTACACACTCAAATGGTAAACATTCAAAACAGCATTTACAAATCATCGTTAAATATCATTGATATTTCAGTGAAAACTTACTGATAAATTGGAAAGTTGATCAACTTAACTCACAAAGTTGTTTAACATTACAGTTGGCTCGGTATACTTACTGATACTTTGATTGAAACTACCGATTTTTGGTAGTCCTGAACAACATTTACAATTTGTTTTGAAATTAAAACTAAACTATATTGGTCCTTATAAAGCAAAACATGGTAAAAACCCAACCGTGTTAAAATTGGATTGACCCAAAATCAAACGATGTTTATATTTAAAATTTTTATTTTTGATTTTTTCAATAAGTATGATTGTTTATATCTGTTTATTTTCCTTTACTTATGATTAATTGAATTTCAAATATTTTTTTCCAATTTATATTCTACTTTCCAATTGCCTTTTATCTTTAAGTATTTTTGTTTTTGATTTTTAATTTTGAAAATAATTGTGGTTATTCTAATTTTTATTTTAATTTTTTTAATTTCTTTTGATTTTTTTTTAAATTTATGTTGAACTTTTTCAAAACTTTTCGTAATTGTTATTATTTTTCATTATTTTTATAATTTTTAATTTTTGATTGATTTTTTTCTTCGTTAATTAAAATTTTTAATTTTTTTAAATAAAAAAAAATATATTTTGCTATTTTTTGTTTTGTTTTTTTTTCTATTTATTTTAATTGATTTTTTTTTTATTTTATTTAATTTTTTTTAACTTAATTTTTATTATTTTTATTTATTTATTTAAGTTTTTTGAATTTTTTTGGTTTTTATTATTATTTTAATTTTTTTCCAGATTTTTTTTAATTTTTTTTTCACTTTTTTTATATTTTTAAATTTTTATTTGTTGTCTAAATTTTATTTTCTTTTAATTTTATTTTATGACTGTTTTTTTCCATTAATTATATTTTTTCTTTTTCATATTTTTTTCCTTTCTTTTTATATTCCGGTTATGAATAATTTTTTTTTCCTTTTTTTTATTTTTTTTCCTTTATTTATTTTTTTCCTTTTTTTCTTTTTTTATTTTTTTCCTTTTTTTTCTTTTTTTCTTTTATTTCTTATTTTTTATTTTTCCTTTTTCTTATTAGTTTTTTTTTGTTTTGATATATTTTTTCCTTTTTTTATTTTATTTTTTAATCCTTTTTTATTAATTTTTATTCCTTTTTTTATTTTCTTTTTTTTTTATTTATTTTTTTCCCTTATTTATTTTTTTCCTGTTTTTCCCCTTTTTTCCTGTTTTATTTTTTAAACTTTTTTCCTTTTTTTATTTTTTTTTAATTTTTTTTCCTTTTTTTGTTTTTTCTCCTTTTTTATTTTTTTTCCTTTTTTTCATTTCTTTCCTTTCTTTATTTTTTTTCCTTTCTTTATTTTTTTTTTCCTTTTTTTGATTTTTTTCCTTTTTTTTATTTTTTTCCGTTTTTTAATTTTTTTTCCTTTTTTTTATTTTTTTCCTTTTTTTATTTTTTTCCTTTTTTTAATTTTTTTCCTTTTTTTATTTTTTTCCTTTTTTTTTTCTTTCTTTTTTAATTTTTTCTTCATTTTTTTTTAATTTTTTCTTCCCTTTTTAATATTTTTTTTTGTTTTTTTAATTCCTTTTTTATTTCATTTAATTCAGCTTAATTTTTTCCATTTTTTTAAATTTTTTTTTTATTTGTATTCATTTTTCTGTTTTTTTCTTTTTTTAAATTATTTTTTTCCTTTTTTTTAATTATTTTTTTCTTTTTTTTTAATTTTTTTTCCTTTTTTTAATAATATTTTCTTTTTTAATTCAATTTTTATTCATTTTCTATTTATTTTTTTTCCTTTTATTTTTATTTTATTCCATTTTATTAACATATTTATTTTTTTTCCTTTTTTATTTACTTTTTTCTTATTCTTACTTTTTTCCCATTTTTTTGATTTTGATCCAATTTTTTTTATTTTTTTGTTTCTTTTTTTCCTATTTCTTAAACTTTATTGTTTTTGTACCTTTGTATGTTTTTTTAAATTTGTTCATAATTTTATAAAATTTTTTTAAACATTTAATTTTTTTTCATTTCTTAATTCTTTTTTATTGGTTGAAATAATTCTTTTTTTTTGATAAAATTTTTAACACATTTTTTCTAATTTTTTTAATTATTTTTGATTTTTTTTTTAATTTTTTTTAATTTTTTTTTTTAATTTTGTTTATTTTCCATTTTTTTAATTTTATTTATTTATTTTCTATTTTGTTTATTAAAATTTATTTTTAATTTTTTTAAATAATTTTTATTTTTATAATTTTTTTTTATTTTTTTTATTTTTTTTATTTTTTTTTATTTTTTTAAAATTTTTTTTTAATTAATTTTTTTTAAATTTTTTTAATTAATTTTTTTTTATTTTTTTTTATTTGTTTTTAATTTTTTTAAATATTTCTTTGTATATTTTAATATTTTTTTATTTTTTTTATATTTTAATTTTTTTATTTTTTTATAATTTTTTTATTTTTTTTAATTTTTTTATTTTTTTTTAATTTTTAATTATTTTTTTTTAGTTTTTTTTTTTAATTTTTTTTGTTTTTAATTTTTTTTTTCATTTTTTTTATTTTTTTAATTTTTTTTTTAATTTTGTTTGATTTTTTTCTTTTTTTTTGTTTTATTTTATTTTATTTTGTTTTTTTTTTATTGTTTTTTATTTTTTTTGTTTTTTTTTCATTTTTTTTAGTTTTTTTTTATTTTTTATTTTTTTTGTTTTTTTTTTGTTTTTTTTTGTTTTTTTATTTTTTTTTATTTTTTTTTGTTTTTTTTTTGTTTTTTTTTATTCTTTTTTGTTTTTTTTGTTATTTTTTTGTTTTTTTTATTATTTTTTTTGTTTTTTTATTTATTTTTATCTTTTTTTGCTTTTTTATATTTTTTAATTTTTTTTATTTTTTTTATATTTTTTTTATTTTTTTTATCTTTTTTGCTTTTTTATATT